>NC_138160.1:156441783-156736901 GCF_964165515.1 Mesoplodon bidens | reverse complement strand
AGGGCCACTTCCCCTTTCTAAGCTCTTCCACTTCCCTTTCCTCAAAAAGGAGAGGGGACTTTGCACTGACCCAGTTCCCAGGATATACGTGAAACTGCCCTGCTCGGTGTGGCAGTTCCCCCAGATGCTTGGGTGCAGGATAAGCAAGGGTCTGGGGTTCAGGGAGCAGCCCAGCTTTCAACACGCAGTCCCTCAAGTGCCAGTTCTTGGTGACCTTCAGGAAAAACAGCTAATGGCTGTACCCATCGTGGGAAACAAAGGAGGAAGGCGAAAGGGAGAATCTTCTGGAATTTCTAAACATTTCTCTTCTCCCATTACTTCTCCAGGCTTCTACAGCACTTCCCCTGGGATTATGCCCATTTTACAGATGAGGAGATGGGTTTCGACAGGGAGGTGGAGTTGTCTGAGACGCGACAGCAGGGGAGTGAGGAAGCTGCAAACTGAATGCATGACTCCTCGTTCTAAATCTCACATTTTGTCCCAATCATCCCAACGCAGGGCTGGTGCTCAGCAGGTATTTGCTGAAATGGTCACCATGCCTCACTGTCTGTCCCAAGGTCCTGGCTCACAATGCTCTTCTGGGCTGGTAGGAGTGGGAAGGTAGATAGATAGAGAAATAAAGCCAGCATGAGACACCACACAGAGGGGTAAGGGCTGCCCCACAGCCAGGGGAAGTGCTTTTGCTTCTGCTCATCTGTGAACTTGGGAAGTCAGAATATGGGAGAATCACTATCGAAAATGAGATTGGCTGGGTTTTTCATTCATTAGTTCACACACACGATTGAGCACCTGCTATAAACTTGGACAGTGGGGTAGATGATGAAAGATCCAACACCTGCCTTTAGTCTGGGAGATAGACAGGTAAACTGATGGTTAACCCAAGGAGGTAAGTGTCTCAGTGGAGGGGCTGTAGGAGCCAGGAGTGAATCAGTAATCCTGGGAGACCTCAGAGACAGCTTCCCAGAGGAGGTGATGCCTGAACAGAACCTTGAAACACTTCAAAGTGCACAGCAAAGAAGGTACAGGAATTTCAAGCAATGGAGATGACATGTGTATAGGTGCAAGTCAAGACAGAGCAGAGTAATGTATGCATGCGGTGGTTCTGTGTGATAATTTGTACTATAAGCAGTAGATGGTAATGGAAAAGGTCACCAACAGTCATTATCTGTAGTCCTTACAATAGTCCTGTGAGCTTGGTATTGTTAACATATTTCACAGATGAGAAAACCGAGGTTCAGAGCGAGACTGAGCAAGGCTTCTCACAGAAACTGGGT
This sequence comes from Mesoplodon bidens, assembly GCF_964165515.1. Classification (NCBI taxonomy): domain Eukaryota; kingdom Metazoa; phylum Chordata; class Mammalia; order Artiodactyla; family Ziphiidae; genus Mesoplodon; species Mesoplodon bidens. The sequence continues at coordinate 156,735,627 of NC_138160.1, read as the reverse complement.
CCTGACCCCTGGTGGCTGAATATATTATAGCACCCTCACGTGAAAAGATATTCAAAGAACATTTATTTAAGAAAGCTATTAGGACACTATTAATTGCCAGTAGCAGAAACCCAGTTAGAAGAGGCTGGGATTGGTAGAGGTAGGGAATTAGCTTATAGAACTGAAGAAATCAAGAATAGCTTCAAGTTGGATTCAGGAGCTCAAATGTCATCATAAATTTGTCTTTCTCCAGCTTTCAACTCAGTTTCACCTGTGTTGCCTTCATTTTCAGTTAGAGTCTCCCCATGAGGCCACCATGAGCTCCAAGCTTACATCTTACCATCTTAGTAGCCCCAATGGAAAATATTCCCCTTTCCTCCCGTTCCAACAGAAAGTTTTAGGCTTAAGTTTCATTGGCTGGATGGGGTCCTGTCTCTACCTCTGTACCCAGACCTGGAGCCAATGCGATGAATAAGGCAAATCTCACCTCACCCACATGGACAAAGAGTAGGGAAGTTTGGATCCCAAAGAAGAATCAAGAACCAAGAGAAGGGGAATTGATGATGAGAAGGTAAAAATAAGATGTTTACCATAAGCACTTACCGAATGGCAGACAACCTATTATGTGCTCTCCTAGAACCCCATTTACATCTCTGAGCCTCAAGTGTCAGAGCTCAAGATGGACCATAAGGGAGTCCAGGAATATTAAATGTACAAGTATCTCTAGATGTGTGTAATGTAATAAAGTCTACACAGTGTGGGACTCCAGCTTAGTGTCTCATCCCACCTTACATTTGGCATGGATGGCAAGCTAAGTAAAGGAGGAAGGGCTCCATACCACTAGACATTATTAAGTTAAATATGCATGGCAAAAAATTTTAATAAGAGGATGGAAATTCCATATGGTAAGGAGGAAAGAGAAGGAGAAAAAAAGGCAGTTTAAAACAAAGCAAAAAAAAAGACAGAAAATTTTAGAAAAGATGGGACAAATGTAGAACACAAAATCACATTGAAGAAATCAGTCAAAATATATCAGTAATCACAGGACATGTAAATGGAATATCCTGGGCCTATTTAAAAATTGGAGATTGTCAGATTTGATTATTTTTAAACCCAAAAAAATATTTTTACAAGAGATAGACTTAAGGAAACAAAAAAGTTGAAAGTATAAGGAAAGAAAAATAAGATATACTAGGCAAATACTAACCAAAAGAAATCTGGGTAGCTATATTAATATCAGACAAAGTGAACTGTAAGCAAAAAAATTACTAAAGATAAAGAGGGTCACCATCTTTTGAAAAAAGATTCAGTTCACTAGAAAGATAAGAATTCTAAACTTGCATGTACCAAATAAACCAGCTTCAAAAAGTAAACCTGACAAAGTAACACTGACAAAACTACAAAGAGAAATTAATCATTAACATCATAAGCAAACAATATTAAGACTAAAAGGGAGGGCTTCCCTGGTGGCGCAGTGGTTGAGAGTCCGCCTGCCGATGCAGGGGACACGGGTTCGTGCCCCGGTCCCGGAAGATCCCGCATGCCACGGAGCGGCTGGGCCCGCGAGCCATGGCCGCGGAGCCTGTGTGTCCGGAGCCTGTGCTCCGCAACGGGAGAGGCCACAGCAGTGAGAGGCCCGCGTACAGCAAAAAAAAAAAAAAAAAAAAGACTAAAAGGGAGATATTATTATAGATTTTGAAGAGATTAAGAAACATGATAAAAACATTGTGGTCAATTTTATGCCCAAAACAAGGGAAAATTCAGAGGCAGTGCACGAGTTCCTAGCAACAGAACTTACCAAAAGTGACTTGGGAAGAAATAGAAAACCCGAATGGTCCTATAACCATTAAAAAATAAAAAAAATTGGCTTGCCTGGTGGCACACTGGTTGAGAGTCCGCCTGCCGATGCAGGGGACGCAGGTTCATGCCCCAGTCCGGGAAGATCCCACATGCCACGGAGTGGCTGGGCCCATGAGCCATGGCCGCTGAGCCTGTGTGTCCGGAGCCTGTGCTCCCCAATGGGAGAGGCCACAGCAATGAGAGGCCCGCGTACCGCAAAATAAAATAAAAAACAAACAAAATAAATAAAGTGAATGAAACACCAGTAGTACTTGGTTTTGCCAAGGAGTTCTACCAAACACTCAAGGAACACATTGTTCCAGTCCTGCTCAAACTCTTTAGAGGAGAGGAAAAGGGACACTCTCCTGTTTATTTGATGAGGCCAGTAGAGTGTAGATTCAAAAACAAGTATGAGAAGGGAGAAGATAAAAATGAGAAACAACCCAGATGTCCACCAGCGGGTGAATGGATAAATAAATTGGAGTATCTTCCCATAATGGAGTACTTTATGACTGTGAAAATGAACTACAGGTTCACGCATTGACAGAGTTTAATCTCAAAAGTATAATGTTAAACAACAACTAAAAAAAGGAAGCTACAGAAAAAAAAAATCCTAAAACATGATTCCATTTATATAAAAATAAAATGCCAGCAGAGCAACACAGTATATTATTCAGGGGTACATTCATATTTGCTGAAACAAATCAAGGGCCTGGTAAATTCTATTTCTTAACCTGAGAGGTGGTTACACTTGTATTCATTTTAATATTCTTTAATATTTTAAGCCACACACATACGTTTTTTATATAGCCTCTTTCATGTATTTCATTTTAAAATATTTTATGATGCAATCTCCATGTAGCAAAAAGATATGTCTGAGTAGAGGAGTTATTTGAGATGTTTATTTTCTTCTTTTTGTTAGTCTCTATGTTCTGAATTTTTTACTATGAACGTGATACTTCCATAATAATATTATTTTAAATGATTTTACAGCCTTTTAGAAGAAGGGAGGTAATTTCCTAGCCTAGAGCTAGCTTGTCTTTGATAATTTCACTAATCTACATGAAAGTCACTTTATCACACTTCAGGCTCCATCTGGAATGTTAATCCAAGGGTAGAAACCTGCCTACTTGGTCAAATATGTACACTGCTGGCATGGAGAGGAACCAGAGCCTCTGAAGTGCAGGGGTGTGACCTGGAGGTCCAGGTGAGGGCAGGTGTTCTGGGGACAGTGGGGCTGGCCAAACCCGCGAGAGAGCTTGGGCTGTGCAAAGCCTCCAGCACTGGCTAAGCCAGAACATACCATGCATCCAAGGAAGCTTGGGTGTTGGCTGTGGGTGTTGGCTGTGTCCTTGTTCACAAAGCCTTTACAAAGGCAGGCATCCAAATCTACACCTCCCCTCCGATGGACTCTAAGGGGAAGCATGATGCTTTTCTCTCTCTCCATGTGGAAGGGAGTGAGTTCGAATCCTCTGGTGGCCAGAATACCTTAACAGATGATGGCTAGAGCTGAGGCCAGGCACGAGTTTCATGGGACATCCGGAGGACCCGCAGTGAGTCTCGGGACCAAGCAAGGGCTAGCCTCCAGCCTGAAACTGGACAAAGAAAACTACTGCTCCAGCCTAGGCAGGGAAGCAAGAAACTAGGTAGCATCCACTGCCTTAGACAGAGCTAAAGCCAGATTTTGTCCTGCCCTGGAGCTGCAGAGACACCCAGGCAAAGTGTCTAGGGACACCAAGCAATGCTTAGCTTCTCCTGCATTGGGGCCAAGCATGAGACAGGATGGGCCAGGACTTGCAAGGACACTCCTCAAACCACAGTTGCTTGCAAATCCGCTTCCCTGTGCAGCCCATAGTCCTCTCCCAACTGCATAATATACACTTAAATCTCTACACCACCTGGCTGTTTTCACTGAAATATATTTATAAGACTTTATATCATCACCATAAATGGAAATGCAGTATCACTTGTGGAAAACAGAAAGTACTTGTGATCATAGAAACAATGACACAAAACAATGCCACCCAAGTTTGGCCAGATCCCATTGCCTGATTAAAGCTCTGAGACTGACCCCACTCCAGGTTATAAAGGGACACCTTCGTGTTGAGTACTAAAAACACAGGCCCTCCACACTGAGGCTTTTTCTCTTGACCTCAGAAGGCTTGAAATAAAAACGATGCAGGAATTCTTACTCACTGAAAGTATCGGAAGGAAAAAGCAGGTCAGCTGTCCACATCTTAGCAGGCAACAGGGCAAAGGAATTTTGTATACCCAGATATGGGGGAAGTCTTCATCTTTCTGAAAATGTATGTCAAATACTTTGTTAAAAACTTTCCTCCCAAGTGTTTGGCTAACTTACCTTCAGTGACCTTCAATCAGCTTGACTCAATGGACATAACTGAGGACCTACTATGTGCCGGCGGCCACTTAGTAGGGGTTTGAAAGGCAAGCGCCTTGCCTTCAGGGACCACACATTCTAATGGAGAGACAGACGCATTCACAACTGATTTTAATGCAAGGCTGAATATATCTTTGTGTCTTCTTCCCCCAACCTTCCCCCAACTCAAGCAAAACATGATGTAGGTGTTCAGGAATCATTTTATTCAGACACAGAAATAGCAAACATTCACTGGGCTCCTACCATGAGCCAGGCAATGTGTGGGATACTTTTAAACATATTTTATAACACTTAATCCTTTCAAGAACTGGAAAGGTGGTTATTTTTACCTTCACTTAAGGTTCAGAGAGGTTAAGTAACTTGACCAAGGGTACACAGCATGTTAGAAGCTGATTTGGGGTTTGAAAGCAAGTCTCCTGAATGCTCCCCATTGTGGGTTGAGGGAACAAGTCCCTGTTGCATGTGGGAGGTTCCCCGCCCCATACTACCCCACCTTTCCCAGCTCCCGGCTTAGAAGAAGCAAAGACCAGAGGCTAGGTCTGGCCCTACTGGCCTTGCTCAGTGGTCACCTCAGCCCTAACCTATGCTTGTGTCTCCCCAGGAAGCCAGCGATGTCTTGCACCCTGCGCTCCAGCAATCTTCTGAGCTGCTGCAAGAGCCTGTGGGCGCTTAAGTTCCTCCAGAGACACGTGGGAGGCCCCTTGGAGGAGCAGCCGGGAGAGCCACTGTCTGAGGAGCTGCTAAGGACACTGGCCCAGGGATCGGTGAGGACGCTGCCCTCTGAGGCTGTCTAGACCCAGCCCCAGAACGCTGAAGATCCTGCTTCTGGTCACCAAAATTTGACTCCTGGAGCCACTGAGGACCCAGCAGCCCCCCCAAACCACCCAGGACACACCCTAGCCTGAGTCTGGGGACTCCCAGAGCACATGGTGGGTGCTGGGGTCCTCTGGCCTAAGATGGAGCAGCCTGCTCTGCGCTCAGACTGCCCTGGGTCTGAGTCTGCTGAATCCCATGGGTTCAAAGCTCAGGTTGGTGCTGGCCCTGAGTCATGGGCAGAGACGGTGGGACTTTCGGGGATGTGCACACAGGTGTGTACACGGAGATGTATGTGCCGACACACGCCTGCCCTCTGAGCATGGCAGAGGGTTGTTGCCATGAAGCATTGGCCTCTCACTCCCTCGTGGGTTCTGTGGGATGAAGGGAGGGCAGGGAAGGACATTAGCCTTTAATGAACACCTACTGTGTGCCGAGTACCTCACCCGCATGAGCTCACGTCATCCTCGTTACTTGTGGCAGGGATGGTCGACCTGTCTTTACAGGAATGGAGACTGAGGCTCAGAGAAGTAAGGGACCACTCAGCTAGAAAGTGTGCCTGGCACATAGGAGGCACTTGAGAATAGTTGCTAAAGGAAGGAAGGAACAAACAGACGAATAAAAAATGGGAGGATGGGTAGAAGCCCATGCTCTTGACACAACACTACACTGCCTCTCAGGAGAGGCCACGATATTTCCTTGACTCAGCAGACCCTCCTGCTAGCGAGGCTCAGACCCGGAGCCTGGGGTGGGGGGTCCCTTCATGCTGCAGTTCTGACCCTCTCTGGTGCTTTCCATCAACAAGGAGTGGCATGGAGCAGACTTGCTGCGGCAAGTGTGCGGGGCCACAGGGAGGGACAGGGAGAGGTGGGGTGGTGAGGACATGACAGGCAGGGATGGGGAAGTTGGCCCCGCTGCACCCTCTGCTGGATGCGGGACCTTGGGCATGGCGGCGGACACCTTGGAGCAGCTCTTTACTCCTCTGTCCCGGGGGCTACGCTCCCCATTCCTATTTTCAGGGCTGTTGAAGAGGCCCAAGGAGGTGAAGGCGGTGGCAGCCCCAGAGGGATGAGGGTGATCCTGGGCTCTCCTCGCTGACCGCCGCCCCTCCCTGAGCCCACTCTTCCCTTGGTTCCAAGAACCCCTGTTGTGGTCCCCCTCCCCATTCACCCCTGCCTTTTCAGTCCCTCTTTCAGCCCACTGTTCTCTCCCCAGCCCCCACATGTGCTGTTCCCCAAGGCTCAGTCCTGAGTCTTCTCCTCTCACTGCGATTTCTCGCCCTCTGTGCCCTCTGAAGGTACCAAGAGACTTATCTCAAAGGAGATTACTCACACATGTGTACCTGGAGCCCAGGCTCCTTCTGGGAGCCTTTGACCGACTTGCAACCTCACCGTGAGCATGTCCACAGTGGCACCTTGACCGTCTCCTCTCCCAGGGTCCCCCTTCTCGGACAGAAGCCCTGACATTGGCTTCAAAGGTCAATCTTGGCATCAACTTTCTCCTGGCTCTGCATGGTCCATCCTCTTGTATCCTAGCTCCTGCTTGTATCCACCATTTACCTGGTTCTCTCCACCTGCCCTGTCATCACTCAGTTCCACTGCCATCCCCTCCATCAGGACAATTGAAACAGCTTCCCATATTCCCCACTGGCCTCCCCCATGCCCACCCTCCACCCCACGGCCACACTGGGCTGTGCAAAATGCAAACCCATACAGAAAAACATCTTTCCCACAGCCCTCAGGCCCCACGTGGTGGGCTCCGACATGCCTTCCAGCCTCCTCTCGCCCCACACTCCCTTCCATCTCTTCATCCCAACCCTAGCGGCCTTCTCCTTTGGGTTTATTTATCTCACTCCTCCTCCAGCTACCAGGCCACACACAGAGCTGTTTCCATGACTTGAAAAGCTCCTCTTGCCCTTTCAGCCACAGGATCTCAGCCAAAACATCACTTCTTGAGGGAGTCTTCTTTGACCCTCCCTATTGGGTCAGTCCTCCCACCCATACCCATAGAACTGTCCTTGGAAGCCATGGGTATGGTTGTCATTTACAGTCATCTGTGTGGTTCCCTGACCCCTGTCCGTCTCCCCTACTCAGGAGGTCATGAGTCCTGCCTATTTCTGTTGACCATTGTATGTCTAGCCCTTAGAAGGCTCTTTGGCCTATATAGTAGGAGCTTTAAGCAGTTTATCTGCCAATACACCTGAAGGCACAATTTGCCCCAGTGGCCCCCAGAGATGCTCAGTCTCTTGGCTGGATTCCTTCTGGAAACCCCAGAATCCCATTCTTGGAAATTTCCCCAGGAGTCTGAGACAGGTGAATCTCTAAGTCATGACCAAGTAGATGGAGCATAAGACTGGTCTGGCTGATCACAGACTTAGCTGGTCAGGGCTGAGGTCAAGGTGCTCACATGCCACTTGCCACTGCAGGTCTGGCTCTAGCTGCCCCTGTCCTCCTGGAGGCCTCCTGGAGCCCCTACTGGCTGCAGAAGTGGAGCGCATGCTCCCTAGAGGAGAAGCATCTGTGGTGGGCCCCCAAATCCATATTTTGTGTTACCATCGTGTTCCAATAAAGCTATCAAAACAGATGCTGCCTTGCGGTTTTATTTTTTAACTTCCTGGTGAGGAAATACTCCCCAAACTTCATCATATGGTGTGTCTTGATTTAGAAAAAGAATTATCATAAAATGTTGGGGTAAAGGCCAACTGGGAAATTGCCTTAAAAGGTAAAAGAGTTTTCAGGTAATTAGGTCTCATCTTGAAATGCCCTGTTAGAAATGAGGGGCGGGCTGTTGAGAAGGGTCAGATCTTCTTCCTGCTCACCTAGTGAGACAGGTACATGGTCGGCACTCAATAAGTGTTTGTGGAATGGAATATTTCAGAAATTGTCAGATCCAGAGATGCTTTTGGTAGGTGGGAGAAAAAGGCATCTTTAAAATGGAAAACTTGTCAATCGGGGAAGTCTTCCACAGTCAAGAGTAGGTGGGTGAAGTGTAAGTAAAAAACCAGGTCAAGGAAAAAATTCATCGATTCTGTGCAAGGAATGATTCCCAAAGGCACCCATGAAAGGGTTTGGAAAAGGGAGGGAGTTGATCAGTGTCAAGGTCACCATTTGATAACTGCAGTGTCGGTGGTGAGCAGTGTCCCCTGGGGTGGAAGGAGGAGGCTGTAGGGGGCTGTGAAATCCTGAACTTCGGACCTTGCAGAAGAATACACCAAGACACACCTTGATGAATTTCCATAGGAGGCAGAGAAGAGATCGTGAGTCATCACAATCAGAGCTTATAGGAGCTGATCTTCCAGAAATGGATTCTGATATATTTCAGGGTAGAGAAGACAAAGCGTGTTAAGAGGTCCTTGGGGAAGATGAAAGTAGTAGACCGATGGAGTCATTAGATGATGTCAAGCAGTTCTATGTAGATGGTATAAAAAGGATGGGGAAGTGTCCCCTGAATGATAACTGTGCATGCAGTGAATATCGGGGCACTTTATACGCACCCAGCCAGGGCTGGAAACCTGTGAACAACACTTTCCAGAATCCTGTTCCAACAGGTTCAGCTTCCACCAGTGGGAAGCAGAGGAGAAGCAAAACCATTGTTGCTAAGTAGGTCGAGGGAGGAGGGACAGGAGGAGGGGAAGCAGGCCCAGGTGGGTACAAGGGGCTACCGCGGGAGTCTTGGAGCAGAGAAGTTCTAGAGGGAGCTGCACTAGGGAATGTTGTCTCATCCTGTGGGTGATGGGGAGGCTTTGAAAGGCCCTCATCAAGAGGGGACTAAAATGATGAGGTCTGTACTATAAGAAGATTTTTCAGAGTCCAGTCTGGGGAAATCCACTAAGGGGGCAGGGGGTAGAGGCAGAGTGAGTGCAGGCAGCTCCATTGCAGGGGGGGTGGTTGACAGCTGCATCTTATTAGGATCTACTCCAGACCCTACAACAGACTTCAGGCTACAGACTGGGAACCCAAAGGAATCAGACCCTCCATGCCCTCCAGAGAGACAGGCATTACCAGGGAATCAGAGGAGGAATGGGACATGGGGGCCAGAGCTGGGGTCGCTCGGGGTGGAAAGTGTGGGAGTTTTGTGTGTGTGTGTGTGTGTGTGTGTGTGTGGAGTGTGGAAGGATGTGGACCAAAGAAGCATGAACTTCTAAGAGGAAACATTCCTGGTGCACATCGGGCTGTGTTTAAATGCAGGGTAGAAGTGTGGCAGGTGGTGGAAATGCTCGGAGCCAGGATGGAGGGAATCCACTTGGCATCTCATCTCAGCTAAACCACTGACAGTCAACACTTGGCTGATCAGACTCCATCTGGAGCTTTGGGGGAGAGTTTATCGTCTTCATTGTCCATTTTAGGGGGCTCTTTCCAGGTCAGTCAAGCAAGGAATGACAGCCTAGAACACACTTCTCCACCCCAATTCCCAAATCCCACCAGAATTCCAAGCATTCCAGTGATAATTCAGGAGCCCTCAGTGGTCACCAATAGCCCACAGGGTGACTGGGAAAAGGCTCCCTTCGCCTTGCCGGCAGCCCTACGGGGTTCGTTATTTTGTGATTTTGGAGGCCATTGCACCATGACCCCAACCTCCCCATTCAGGGTTACACAGAACAACATGTTTCTCACACCCTGAGATGCCACCTTGTGAGTCAGAGCACTGGCCTGACTGGACCTCGGCCCTCACTCCCTGGGGCTTTGTGAAGGCTCTCATGTGCCTGGTGGGCCTGGCAGTATTCCCAAGGAAATAGAGCCCCAGAGGGACATGCCCTCTGGGCTGAGCTATTCCCAGATAAACCTGTTCTTCACTTTCAACTGACAGTTACAAGCCCTTTCATGCATCTAGATGTTACATCAGGCCCTCCACAGACACTGGTCCAGTTTTTCCACTGGGAACAGGCAGAGGTTAGCATCCCCACCACCTGGGGCCTCAACAGGGACAGGGCTCACCCCAAGTTAAAAATCCAAGTGACGTGGTTTCCAGCCCAGACCTGCTTGTCTCCAAAGTCCAGATATTTTTTTAATCATTCATATTATGAAATTAATTTGTAAGGATTAAGCAATAATCAGACACAGCCTCTTTTCAAAATTGTGACATTACAGAGAAAGTCAGAGTTCCTTGGACCATCCCTCCCCATCCTTTTCCTCTAGTGATTTCCAAGGCAAACACTGCTAACAAGTTTGCTGTATGGTGTTTGGTTCAATTTTGCTTGGTTTTCAACATAAAAGTTATACTGCACCTCAGGAACTGAACTCAATAATCTGTCTTCAAGGTTCAACCATATTAGCACATAAAGGGCTCCCTCTTATTTTGTCCCGTGGTATCGGTACCCACAGTTCATTTAGCTGTTTCCCCTAGCCATGGACATCTGAATCGCTTCTAATTTCTAGTAATTTAAATAATAATATGCTTTTCCATTATAGGTTATTACAAGATATTGAATATAGCTCCCTGTGCTATACAATAGATCCTTGTTTTTTATCTATTTTATATATGGTAGTTTGTATCTGTTAATCCCAAACTCCTAATTTATCCCTTGCCTGACCCTTTCCCGTTTGGTAACCCATAAATTTGTTTTCTATGTCTGTGAGTGGTGTTTCTGCTTTGTTAGTAAGTTCATTTGAATCACTTTTCTGTACACCTGAAACTAACACAACATTGTAAGTCAACTATACTTCAATTTAAAAAATAATAATATGCTGACCATCTGAAACAATGTTTCCTTGTGTACACCTGCAAGTGGGTTCTGTTGTTATTGGGGGTGGTGTGTGTGTGTGTCCATCTGTCTGTGCACGTGTGTTTAGCATACCTACAAGTGTAACTGTAGATATGGAGCATGTGTGTTGCTGAATAGCCCTCCAGAGAGGCACAGCTCATTCAAGCTCCCACCAATAACACTAGGCGGGACCTGGCTCCCCAAAGCCCCACCATCCACTTGTGCCTTTTCTACCATGCCCTCTGGCTTCTTTCATCGCTGAGAAATTAGAATATTCCTCCTAGAGATGCCTTACCTCCAGTCAGTGCAGGCAGGTCATTTAGGTAGAAGAAATTTTCAGAGACCCCCTTGGGTTTGCCCCAGGTTTCCCATGAGCCCTACCAAGCCTTGCCTTCCTCATTGGGGTCCTTTTAGCGGAGGACAGCCTTGTCGAAGCCACACCACTGGAGAGAGGTTGTATCAGTTCACAAGAGCCGCAGTAGTGTTGCATAACAAATATCCACAAACACTCTCAGCGTATGACAGTAACATTTATATAACTCATGAAGCTGTAGGCTGGCTAACAAGGATGGGCTCTGCTGGGGTTGTTCATCTTTGCCCCATAAGTCTCTCTTTTTCTCTTGGGACCAGCAGGCCGACCCAGGCATGTTCTTCTCACAAAAATGGCAGGGACACAAGAGAGCAAGCCCAGGAACACAAGTACATTTCAGGTTTCTGAGCATCTTGCCTGCAAACATACCGTTAACCAAAGTAAGTCTCATGGGCAAGTCAAGGATGGAGTGAGTATACCTACCCCTCCCACAGAATTGAGGTGGAGTGAGGGATGAATGTTACTGGATGACTATCTAATGCATTACAGTGGCAGAGCCTGGGTGGGAACTGAAGTCTGCCTGACTCCAGAGCTCGACATCCTCAGGATGGAGGAGACCTGGGTCTCCCAAGTGATTGGAAATTCCCTGGAGCTCCCTAAAACTCCTACTCTTCAATATTACAGTTGCTTCCAGCCTCCTACATACCTTATGCTCGTTCTTTACCCTGGCCTACAGCAAGATCTTTAAGACTCAAATCTGGGCCATGGTATTGCCTGGCTGAAAACCCTTCAGTGCTCCACCACCACCATTTCTACTGCTCCCCCAAATTATCATCACTTGAGTAGGGCATTCAGGGCCACACTTTGGTCTGGTTCTGCCTAGTGGTCCAGGTTCATCTTGCACCTCTCTCCCTATGCTCCACCCTCCCCATCCAGCCCAAGGCCCTAGCCTCTTACACAGTCTCACTCTATGACTATGTCCCCTGCAGAATTCCCTTCCCAACCTGAAGAATTTCCCTTAGCCATACTTCAAATTTCAGCTTGGGCATCACCTCCATTTCAAAACTATCCCTGCCCCTTCTTAGAATAGCTTATCACTTTCTCCCTGGTGCATGCCTCTGTCCCAGGACACATCTCACTCATCCCAGGGGTTCCCAGACTCGGATGCCCAGAGGGGCCACCTAAGTTCACTGGTGTAAGACAACAGAAAAGGACACACTGGTGGTTTTTGACCAACATTCCTGCAGTTGGTCTATGCCCCTGCCATACTAATTATATATATTCTGAGTAACACCCCAGCTGAAAGGGGATGCAGCAACTCTGTGCACAGTGATGTTACTTTTTGGGGGTGTGGGGCCTGATTCTATTTTTTAAGAGAAGCCATAAATCTGGATTTCTATTAGTAATTTTCAATGAATTAATATTTGTAAAGATCTCAGAAAAGTGCTGAGCACATAATAAATATCACAGAAGTGTTAGAATAAATGAATGAATAGATAGATGGATAGACAATAGAAAGATAGATAAATAAGAGAGAGACAGATAGATGATTGGTTGATAGATAGATAGATAGACAGATAGATCTTTGAAAAGATGGCAAACATTTTTAAAAACACTGTATAGGCAAAACCAAGACTTTTCACAGGCTACATTTGACCAGAAGGCCCAGTTCTCGGCCTCAGATACAGGAGAAGTGCCCTGTTTCTCTGCAGGAAACCTTGGAGGAAAGAGCAGGGATATGGCATGTGGCTTCCCACTCAGAGCAGACATCACTGAGGCTATCCCCACCACCCACACTCCCAGCCCTTCCTGCTCCCTTCTCCCTCTGGGTGAGGTGGTGAGGGTGAGGAGAGAGCAGAGGAGAAAAATCATGTAGAGAATGTGAATTGCTTCTGTCTTGAAAAAGGTTTCTCTTCAGCGCTTGAGATCCAAAGGGCCTCCTGGTCCTCCAAAAGGGTCTTCGATGTACTCTCTCCTCCTATCTCCATGGCCAGCAGCCTGGATCAGGCCTAGCTGTGCTTTCTTGGGTTCCAACTAGCTTTGCAGTCCACTTCTCTCCTCCTCTAATATGTCCGGCCACCTCGTTGCACCCACAAAGGGTGAGTAGATCATGGTCTCAGTCTGGCTTTGAAATCTGGTTGTGTGAACAAGTTACTTTACCTCCTTGCACACCAGGGGTGCTGGAGATCATGCTTGCAAGGTGCTTAGAACAATGAAATAAAAGAACTTAGTTATTAATACATGCTCAATAAACGTCAACCATTGTTACTGCTAAAAGGCAAATCATTCTCAGTACTCCTGTGCTTAAGCACCTGTGTGGCTTTCATCACCTGTGGATATAGACCAGGCTACTTGACTTGGCATTCACAACACTGCCTGATCTAAGCCATGCTGTCCCTTGGTGCTCCCATCTGGTCATAGGTTCCAGCCATGAGATGTACACACCCTACCCTGAATGGCTGTGCATTCTTGCTTTGTCAGTTCTGAGCCTTCCAAATGCTGAGACCTGGCAAGCCATTCCTTCCCCAAAGTTGGGGAAATCCCCCACCACCCTTGGAGCTCAGTCCAGGATGTGAGACCAAGTCAGGGCTGCCCTGGGTACCCAATATCTCATAGAGATTTAGGGATGAACATCATTCTGAGTTTACTTCAAGCCCTTCTCCCTGCGATCCAGTGTGGCTCTGATTAGTGCGCTGAGCCAGACAGGACAATGAGAGTGACAGAAGCAGTCCTTTCTGACCCTCATTTCCTCATCCATGAAATGGTGGTGCTGCATACATTTTCCTTTATGCTATTTCTAACCTAAATGACCTTTTTAAGAGAAAGCCCCTTTATTGTTAACTGAGTTCCCTTTTTTCTGTTTAGCATCTGGATGAATCTGAAAACACATTTATTTGAAAAATGATGGGAGAAGAATTTGGAGTTCCTGAGGCACAGTCTGGGGTGGCAGATGGTGAGGAGGAGGGATGGGAAAAGAGGAAAGAGACAAGAGCCACCAAGATGGGAATCATGCACATTCCCAAAACGACACTTCAAGGAAAAGGGAATGCCTAGTGTTCATGTTGTTTTTGTGAGCATTAATGTGATGTAAACCCTTCTCCATCCCTCCTCCTCCAAAAAGATCTCCAGAAGAGTCCACTGTCCTTGTGCATATTTCGTATGAGTGGCTTTTGGGGGGAATCTGGGAAGTGGAGTTTCATACCTGGGTCCATGTAGAACATAACAGAAGGGACCCTAGAGGAGGTAGGTACCCAGAGGCAGAGGAGACTGTAAGAATCTGAGAGCCTGAGCCCTTTGGGAAGTCACCAGAGTTTTGGAGAGGGCTGTGGACCTCTTAGAGGGTAGTGAATGAGTGGGATCAAACCAACCTTGTCCAGATCTCAAAGGATCAGGAGGCCTCAGATGTCATTTTGGTTACACAGTGTTCATAAAATCTACCTTGTAGGTTTAAGAGATATGATGCATAAAAGCATTGATGAATACACTGAGACAAGTATTTGGAGTGGATTTTTCTCACGGTTACACCCTCCAAAAAATGGCTGCCTCATAATGCTAGACACAACATGATGAAATTTCTAATTTGAAGAGCAAGCCTCACAACATAAAATGCTAAAGCACCAGGTGGATCAAAGCAGGTGTTTCAAATGGTCTGAAAAAGTTTAGACTCATATTACACGTGGGAAGAGGAGATGAGAGGGTCCTCTCAGTTCTTAGAGCCTGTCTCCGCTGAAACAAGTCACTAAAGACAGGCTCGGCCCAAGCTGAACTATGGTTTGAGCCAGGCAGGCAGGGTAGGGAGCTCTGAAACACCATGGAAATAAGCCTCAAATATGTTCACTCTGATATCCAGACCATTCTTTTCTCTTAGATGGCAAAATGTGCATTGACCCCTACACTTGCAACAATGTAAATGTCACCCTCTTTTGGAATTAAAAAAAAAAATCTCTTGCTGTGCTGATCCTTCTCTGGGTTTTCAATTTTTTAAATTGAGATATAATTCACATACTATAAAATCAACCCTTTTAAAATATACAATTCAGTACTTTTTATTATATTCACAAAGTTGTGCAACCATCACCGTGAATTCCAGAACATTTTCATCATCCCAAAAGAAATCCCATGCCCACTGGCAGTAACTGCCCCAGTTCTGACAACCACTAATCTCCTTTCTGTTCTCTATGGATTCGCCTATTTTTGACATTTTGCAGTATACACGTGCAGTTGGAGAGCACTTGGAGTCCACAGTGATATCTGCTGAAATTTAGAAACTCAGTCATTTCTGCTGCTTACCAATAAAAATCACACTACTTACCAATAAAAAAAAAGTATTACCTAAAATTAAAACTCTTTGCTCAACCTCCCACTAAGTTATTTGATTTACACACTCCCCAAAGGAACCTAGGGAAGGAGCCATGATCATGAGAAAAAAAAAAAAAAAAAAAGGAAATGTTTAGCTGAATACTTTCAGAACTGACTGCTGGGATGATGGACATGAAGGAGTAAATGACTTTCTTTCTGTATGTAGTTTTTACTAACAGAAAAATCAGTTTTCCCCTGACCTATCTGCATAAACGTGGAAAAGAGATTGAGAGACATAGATTTGAAGGGGTGCCAAACTATTTTACCTGCCTGGGTACCCACTCATCTAGGTCCAGCCCTGACCATGGTAAAGACTTGCTCAGGAAACCCCTTTTCTACTGTTAAGAAAATTCATTCAAAACTTGGGAATAAAGCTAAAGGGTGACAACATATCCTTTGAATGTCATATGGGAGTGTACCTAGCAGGCCTGACCAGGATTACTTGATTCTCTAGGGGAACATCTCTTTGTTTGATTTACTATTTACTATTGATTAAGGACCAGACTCTGCAAAGTTATATAACTTGTTTAAGAGTGCTAAGTTGCAAATAATTTTCTTTTGGACCAGGAGAAATGCAAAGGATTTCTGTACAGTAGAAAAGATAAGGCCAAAGGTTATGGTTTATTGTTCTGTGGGACACCAGCCAGTTTTGTGTCTGATTTAGCAATTTCAAGATTCTTCCTTTCCGGATATATAGCTGCTTCTCAGATACTTCTTAGAGCTGGTTCTACCTTCCTTCTTGTTCCCTCATTAATGGGTTAAATGAATCTGTCACATGTTGACTATACATTTGTATATCATGATTTTAATCTTTCGAAAATTATACTTTAACAAAATGTTAGGTTTCTAATGACAGCCAGTGAGTATCAATGCTGCTGGAAGTGTCATTCTATCCATTGGACACCATGAGCACAAGCACTTCCAAGATGTACAAAGGTATTTGGGACCTGAAAAAAATTCAGAGCCTCCAAAATATGAAAAAAAAAAAGTAAATTAAAGAATCAATAAATGCTTAGTTAAATATCTACAAAATACAATATTTTAAATGTCTATATAAAGTATAGCTTATCACTCATAGATCACCTCAACTCATGATTATATAGAAATTATTATTATTATTATTATTATTATATATATTTTTTTCGGTACACGGGCCTCTCACTGTTATGGCCTCTCCCATTGTGGAGCACAGGCTCCGGACGCACAGGCTCAGCGGCCATGGCTCATGGACCCAGCCGCTCCGCGGCATGTGGGATCTTCCTGGACCGGGGCACGAACCCATGTCCCCTGCATCGGCAGGCGGACTCTCAACAACTGCACCACCAGGGAAGCCCTAGAAATTATTTTTAATATGGAATATTCTCCGTGGTCACAACTTCTGTTGTCAGGAATCCCTCAAGACAAAAGAGGAAGGCATATTCTGTGTGCCAGTTTCACCAACTGTAAAATGGAAATAAGAATAGCTATGTACTTGGAGACAATCTCTTAGAGGGACAGCTGGTCCCACCTGCCCTATTTCTAAGATGAGATTGATTCTAGGCTACAGAAACCCAGGTCCTCATGCCAAATCCACCTGGGATCCCCAGGATCTGGTGGGAGAGGGTGGCCACAATTTACGCCCTCTTGTGACTTCCTACATCTCCAGGCCACTATGTCATCTCTTTCTGTCAGCTGCCATGCTTCAGGGCCTCTGGGTTAAGCTGGGGTCGTGATGCACGTCAGCTGTCCATCCTGGCAACAAAACCCACCTCCCTCTCTGCATAACCCACCGAACTTCGTGGGAAAGCATACTAATAGGAGTCTCCTTCTACTGCCTGATGACAACAGCCATCCAACTGGTTGGGCTTCATAGAATCTTTGCTGCAGGCCGTGAGGACCTGGCACTAAGAAATACTAAGAATATTCTGGTTTTGAACTGTCATCTGGGTAATCCATTCACCATTGGTAACCATGGTAACCCTTAGGGGCAAAGAAGAGGTCTCAACAGGGATTTCATGTCCTCATGTCCACAAGGTCGGGTCATCAACTAATTTTTTTAAAGATCCTCACTTCAATGTTTGATAATCTAGAAGTATCGACTTTGATCCGTCATGGACAGAAAGTAACATTATAAAATAGCATTACCATCTGTTTCAAGCACAAGAAACTGAACCACACCAAAATCACTCTTAATAGCCATGGAGTGGAGGTTAAGGCTCCCATTCTCACTTCTCTGAAATTGTGGTCTGGCCCACCATATCACTGTTGACAAAGCCAAATTCTATTTTGACGCAAGATAGGAGGAGAAAGCAAATACGTAAACCTTGGATTTCAAGGTTTTTACTAAGAAGAACCCCACTCCTCTCTCAGCCTCAAAACCTTAAGGTCTGTATTCCTGCTCCAGTTCAAGTCCTAAGGAAACTTTGGGGCTTGTCACTTACTCATTTGTACCTCAGTTTCCCCATCTGTAAAATGAGAGTGGCCATTAGTGTAAGGATCAGGTCCTGATTGAATGAGACAATGTCTACACAGTATCCAGCACCTATTTGGTACCTAGTAAATATTTGCTTTATAAGTCCCACAATTTTAAAGTAAATAACTATTTCACATGTCACCAATTGAAGGTAGTAAAGGTTTCTAGGTTTTAAATAATTCTGTAGTTTGATGAGTGATGAAGATATACTAACCTGGAAGACTTACTCCACATCTTATCAACATACGAAGATGTTTTCAGACCCCATCTTAAATGACTCTGTTAGTGTTGAATTCAATTGCAATTCACCAGCTGGCATAATATTACTACTTGCAGAATATGTTTAAATATAAACATTGATTAGTTTTGATTTTGCAGTCTTATTTTTATATTCTGGAATAATATGAGGCAGAAGCTACACGGGGGAGGGTGACGAACCAGTGAGAAGAGCAGGAAGCACTGAGCTGAAGGTTATAAACTGCAGCAACTGCCGTAGGAGCACTCCTGGAGTTGTTTAAATATTTAACCAACGTTTAAATAGAATGTGACTTGCAAAGAATTGGAAAGGATTGAAATCCTTTATTTGTCAAGATCAGATCAGTCCTTCTCCTTCCAACCAGTGGTCTCCAAAAGCAAAAGCGACATGCTATTAGGAGAAAATGTAAATGTTTCAATTTGCACATTGCTGAGTTAAGTCTTCTGGGTTCCCTCCTGCTAAACTTGTTCTTCCACCTATTTAGTCTGTTTCTTGCCCTGGCAGGCAGCTATCAATCATGGCTGCCCAAACCTGTGAGCACCCCCTCCCTTTTTTTGTAGTATCCTCTGTTGTGAATTTCTCCTGTCCAATGGAGAATGCAAGCATCTGCCTTTGCCAGCGTCCTCGGCCCCTCGGATGCAGACATGTGACTTAGAATTTCCCCGATCAAAGGCAGTAAGAGCCTTTGATTTAAAAAGACGCTCTGTCAGGAATAAAGACACAGACCTACTAGAGAATGGACTTGAGGATACGGGGAGGGGGAAGGGTAAGCTGGGACAAAGTGAGAGAGTGGCATGGACATATATACACTACCAAACGTAAAATAGATAGCTAGTGGGAAGCAGCCACATAGCACAGGGAGATCAGCTCGGTGCTTTGTGACAGCCTAGAGGGGTGGGATAGGGAGGGTGGGAGGGAGACGCAAGAGGGAAGAGATATGGGAACATATGTATATGTATAGCCAATTCACTTTGTTATAAAGTAGAAACTAACACACCACTGTAAAGCAATTATACTCCAATAAAGATGTTAAAATAAATAAATAAATAAAATAATAAAATAAAATAAAATAAAATAAAATAAAATAAAATAAAATAAAATAAAATAGAAAGAAGCTCTGTGCAGAAAGTGGTGGGTTCAGGCAGCAGTGCATCAAGCTGGTGGGTGGGACGCAGCCATAGCTCCGGCCAGCCAGTTCTGCCACAAATCTGTGAGCTTTCTAATAACCCCTGTGCTGATAAATCCGTTCCTGCCTAATTCCCAGCTCCTGGCATGTAATAGGTACTCAGTGAATTCTCACTGAAAGTGGGTCTGTTGAACCAAAACCTCTGCTGGGCACAGCTTTTCAAGAACCCGTATGCATGCTTGGGGAGAAGGACTGGGATCTGCTTTGAGTTATGTCTTCCCTGGTTCACTGAGAAGGCAGGGGCTGTGCCCTTCAAATCCTTGGTTGCCTGGGCCTGGCAAGAGCTTGGCAAAGAGTGGATCCCGATGAATATTGAATCAGGGAGGAGGGAGCAGATGTGTGGCACCAGCTCTGACCCTGGGCTGGTATTTTTTCATGACCTCTATCCTACCTTTCATTCCTGTCTCTCTGGGGTGGCTTTTGCTCAGGTGTATCCCTGGGGGTACCTCACCCATCTGAGAAGGTCGCAATGAAGGTCTCTCCCAAGATCACCCATGGATGCCAAGCATGAGGGCCCCCACTGTGGTTCCTGTGCTTTGGAAAATCCTTCTTTGGCCCTCCAGCTTCACCTCCCAGGGTCATGAGTCTGTCGGGCCAAGAGGATGTGCTCACAGGAACCCACTCCTGCCTTGTTAAGCACACTTGGAGGAATTAGATCCCTGGATTTCCTCAGCCACATGATGTTAAAGCCCAGTTCTAGGTCCTGTGCAGCCCTTGTGCCAGATCTAACCTCGAGAGGGCAGACTATGCACTATATGCAAGGCTGGGCCCCGGTTGGCTATTTGCAGGGGGAGATGTATGGGGTTTTAACCCTTGAGTATGTTACAAGACCTGGGATATAGGGGATGAAGCCAAAGTGGAAGAGAGGAGGGGTGGCCTCATGCCAAATTCTCTCCCACCATGTTCTGGTACATATCTCCAAGGAGTCTAAAGATTCTAGATTTGAACCTGACCTTCCAGGTAGTTTTTAAAGTATACTTTGTCAAGGTCAAAGGATAGAACATATGTAATTTTAATAGTTTGTCTGTGTACTGGTTACCTATTGCTGTATAAAAAATTACCCCCAAACTTAGCAACTTAAAACAGCATACATTTATTATCTCACAGTGTCTAGCATCAGCAATCTGGGACCTGCTAAGTTGACTTTTCTGCTTCACAGTCTCAGGAGGCTGCAACTAAGGTGTGTCGGTCCAGGGGCTGCGGTCTCATCTGAAGGCCTGACTTGGATCACTCGGTGGTTGTGGGTAGCATTCTGTTCCTCACAGACCTTGGAGCAGTTCCTTGCCACGTGGGCCTCCCCCACATGGCAGCTGACTTCATCAATGAGTGCAAGCCAGAGGCAAGAAAGAGAGTCTGCTAGCAAGCCATAAAACCATCATGGATAGTTTTGTAAACTATTATGGAAGTGACACCCATCGCCTTTGTCATAGTCTGTTGGTTAGAAGCAAATCACTAAGCCAGAGTGTTCTCCTGCACTCAAGGGGAGAACACAAAGCACCCTCTTGCCGTGCCCAAAATGCCCCACCCCAGGGGCTCCAGCAGAACCCAAAAGCCCTGGGCTGAGTGTGTATGGCTCCCGCCACAGAGCCCAGGGCTCCCAGAGCACCACCCTGTACCCTGGACAGATAAGCAAAGCCCAATTCAGAGGGAGCTTCCATGAAGGACAGAAATTACCACCTCCAGTTCCAATTACCAGCTGAGCTAATTGCAAAAGTAATTGCAATAAAGGATCTAATTACCAGGCTGGGCCAGAGAAGCACCTCCTCCCCACCTTTGGGGAGATTCCTGCTGCCTCTTGGGGGCTACAGACACTGTGGAAATCCCATTCCTGGAGAAGCAAGAGTTCTGGCCTATGTCCCAGAGACCAGATGGCCAGAGATAGGCCACCCCCAGATAAGGCTCCACAGCCGAGAGTGGCCTCTCCCCATGGGTTTCTGCCCCAGCCCTGGGCTCTTAAGCCACTTGACCTACTCCTGTGCTACACACAAGCACCAAATATGAGCAGAGGGATCTGTGAGCTGGCATCTGGGTCTTGGCCCTCTCCCTTTCCCTTCGCTCCCCATGGGTCTGTACACTAGGCACAGTCAGCCCTGGGGCTCTGTCTCCCCTGTCTGGCCTAGAGTTTGTTCCCAGCCTGGCTCCTCTTGGAATACCCCTCCTGCTGTGTGCAGCCCCCGGCCTCTGGTTTCCACAACCCACCTGTAGGACCCATTCTTGGCACTTCCTGCCAGCAACACCCAGGCCTGCAGAGCACATCCCATCCAGGAAGCCCAGCCTGGCCCGGCCCTGGGTGAGCCCAGCATAAGGCACAGTGCAGGAGCTCATAGATCACTGTGGAGAGGATGAAGGTCAATGAAGAGAGGCCACAGAGGTGGCCTCCTCCCCTACCTGACAGCAGCTCCAGCTGCCTGCTGCTCTACCTTAGGCCTCCTCCAACTACCCCTCCACACCCCCAAAATAGCCACCCTTGGGCCTAGTCATGCACATACCATCGGTATGGTCCACACTTGGGAGGCTGGAGCTGGGGCAAGGCCTGCACAGATCCTGGAATCAGGTCCCAGGTCCCCAGGTTGCGATCTGAAAGAGGGGTTGGCAGTGGGCTCCAGGTGGCACATCCTCCAGGGCCCATGAACTTCTCGCCCATGGGGAGCGGCCCAGCTGGAGGGCCAGGACAGGGTCTTTCAAAGCGTGGGGGCCACGGCAGGGGTCCCTCTTGCCTGGGTCTGGGGGTTGCACTGGGAGAGCTCCTTGTTCTGCAGAATACTTTCAGACTCAGGAGTGGCCTGACCACTCTCCTGTTCCAGGCTTTTAATGGGACCCCATTGCCCTTAGGACAGAATCCACACTTCCCGGCTGGCCAACCTGCGGCTCTCTGCCTCTGTCACTTTATCCTCTTTATCCTCTGCTGCTGCCCCCGCTGCCGCCGTGGCTCCTCCACGTTTGGTGGAGCTCCTGAAGCTTACTCAATCTGGGGGGATGGGGGGGTCTCCTAAAAGTAAAGAACACAAAATGATGAATGCAACATGAACTCCCTGGAAAGGGAGGACTGCCAAAGCTTTGGGCCATTGCATCACAGCTGACTTGCCTGTCTCTTCTGGACCCGTCTGACCCCAGCTCCCCTCTGACACTCACCCCACCTGCTACCTTCTTTGACCAGGCTTTCCCTGACCCCTCCCTCCACTCCCCATTCCTGCCCAGTTTAGGGCTCCCAGGATGCTCTTGGGTGTGACTTCACAGTAACCACATCTCCCTGCATCATGGGTGTCTCTCAGAGGGTTCTACACTCCCACAAGGCTGGGGGCTCCCTGAACGCAAGGGCTGGGCCAAGTCGTCAGCATCTTGGCTTGGGGCGTCCAGGTGTCTCTGGAGACTTGTTGAATGATTTATTGGATGAAAACTTTTCCCACAAATACGTAAATACATGAACATCTCTAATCTGTTCTAGAAGACTTATACATTCAGCTGTCCAAAAGCAGGGCCTGCTCCACCAGGAAGGTCTCCTGGAAGCCACCCACAGCTGCAACCAGCCTGAAATTCCCAAGCTCAATACTCCCAGACCCCGGAGGCCAGGCATGGGGAGGCCACCAGGGGGCAGTGCGGGAACATAGATGTTCATCCAGCAGCACCTGCGAGTGCCTTTCCCTAAGGCTTCTTTCTCCCTGAAGAAAGCATTTCCGCCCAGCCCCGTCATCCGTCATCCTGCAGCTCTGAGTTCCAGCTACTCATCTGCACTGTTTAACAAAAAAAAGCAGAGTCGGGCAGATCTAGGATCAAACCCAAGCGCTACCATTTTCATCCTGGCTGTGTGAATTTAGGCAGGTTCCTTCCCTTCTCTGAGCCTCCGTCTTCTAAACTTCAGGGTTGTTGCTATGTCCTTGGGAGTCCCCGGAAACGGTAAACCGCCAAACACAGATTGATGATTGGTTAATTCATCGTTCACCAATAGTCTCAGTCCACTGTCTGATTCCCAAATGATGGCACATTAACCCAACTTTAGTTTTACGGGCAAAATGTTGAAAATGCCAACCCATAACAAGGTTATAAAAAGCTCCGATTTAGTCTCCATTAAGGACATCATGAACAGTTTATTGATTTTTTTTTTACGGGAAATGAGAGGAAACAGAAGCAAACCCTTCGGGGTGCCAATTGAATGAACAGTTGGGAGTTTATTACACTGGAGATGGCAGGCACCGCAGAGCACTGACACTGGTCCCTGTCCCTCCACTATCTTCTTCCCCTGCCCACGGACTGTGAGTTCTCTGGACTATAGAGGAGAAGGAGAACCCCAGTGCTCAGCACAGGAGCTAGCACACAGTCAGCGCTCAATCAGTGTGCACTGCATTGCTCTGAGTAAGGCTTTGGGAAATACTTTCTCTCCCACTGTCCGTTAGGGTTTCTGTCTGCATCATCAGGAGTGCTTGGCTGCAAGCCCTAAACCCTGACTTGAGGGAACTGAATCTATTGGAAGGATGTCAGCTCACAAAAACGAAGGGAACTCTGGAGGATCAAGATGAGCAAATGCCGGAGCAGCTCTGGGGGCCCCAGATGGAGAGAACTCATCTACTGTCCGCCAGGCCGCCACCACTGAGATGAATGATCTCTGGTGGTCTCTCCCGGTGATTCAAATCCCCTGGAGTAATGCCCTCTCCCTGGCCTGGCCTGGCCTGGAGAACACATGCATCTTGATGGGCAGCCCCAGAACAACCCCACACAGAGCTCAGGAGGGGCAAGTCCACCAGTCTGTCCCCCTGAGTCCGCCAGCTCAAGGGGGCAGGGAGGCTAAAGACCAGTGAAAGTCCACAACACAATCCAAAACTCCCTCTCTTGTCCCTGGGCCCAGCCCTGCAGCGTGGAACATGGAAAATTGGGGTGCTGGGGGAGTAGGCTAGATTCCCCTTTCCGAGTGTCTGAGAGCCGGCTGAGGAGCCCAGGCCCACGGAGGACAGGGCAGAAAGAGAGAGAGAGGCCCTCGGTGCAGACAGTCCTGGGTGTTCCTCGAAGCTTGCCTGCCATTTGCTGTGAAACCTCACACAGGCCCCTGGCTTCTCTGGGCCTCAGTGGTATCATCGGTAAAGATCTTTCTGGGCAAGCAGACCTGCCTGCCATGGCCCCTCTGTCCAGCAGAATCCTGATTCATGGGGTCACTAAGGCCTACGGAGATGCCAGGATTCCGGTGTCATTTACCACCTCCACTCACACACACTCGCACACTCACCTGGCCCCAGTGAAATAGAAGCCCTTCCACATCTCAATCATTAAACAGCAAACTTCTAGAGATGGGAAGCTGGCCTTGACTTATCCCCCTTGCTCATTAGCTGTCACTAATCTTTAAGCTTCCTTTTCTTTATTGAAGTATAGTTGATTTACAGTGTGTTAGTTTCAGGTGTACAGCAAAGTGATTCAGTCACACACACATATATATATATATATATATTTTTTCTTTTTCAGATTCTTCTCCATTATGTTATTATAAGATATTGATTCCCTGTGCTATCTAGTAGGTCCTTGTTGTTTATTTATTTTTTATATAGTAATATGTATCTATTAATCCCAAACTCCTAATTTATCCTTCCTGCCTTCCCCCTTTGGTAACCATAAGTTTATTTTCTATGTCTGAAGAAGCTTCAGTTTCTTCATCTGAAAAATATGAAGAACACCTTCCTTATAGGTTTGGTGGAAGCATCAAATGAGATTACAGATGTGGGAGAACTTTGTCAACTGTAGAACTAAGCAAATACAAGATACTTCCCAAATCGTTTATTTCCAAGTTCTTACTTTTGTCTTTGCGTTTGATTACGCAGGAACTTGTTCTTGTTTTCAGTGGGAAAAGCCCAGGGCTTTTTATTTGGGGGTGAACAGAGCCCTTTTTGTCTCTCTCTGGACATTGCAACTGGCTTATTGGGAATCCTGCAACCGTCTGAGTCCAGCCTTCTGCTTGCAGATGCATGCCACAGATTCCTGGGGAGCCATCCTGGGAGAAGTCTCATCCTTGCCATGTTGGATGTCTGAGCCAGTGTATGTATGTATGTATGTATGGATGGATGGACGGATGAATGGATGGATGGGTGTGTATGTATGTATGTCAAGGGTCCCGTTTATACCCAAAGGTGGTACTCACCAATCCCACCTGTGTAGTTAGGTAATGCTAGCAGCAAAAATAGACCCAGAGGTATAAGAAAGCTCAAACACAGCAGAAGTTTATTTTTTGTTCACACAATGTCCAAGTCAGAAAAATCCAACCAACCGAGAGTGGTCCCATATTCCTGAACTCTATTTCCTTTCACTTCGGTTCACAGACTGGACAGTTCTCATCTGAGCTTGTGTCTTTCTTGTAATACCTTGCTATGGGCAGCAGAAAGAAATGAGTGCCCACTAGCTTTCAGGCTCTTTACCCCTTCTCCCAAAATGACCATGTCCATGGCCCATTTTAAGCATTGCTTCATTAGATGTTCTCAACTGCAGGCCGCGAGTCCTCAGCCTTCCTGCCTGTGGTCTCTACATCCTCCCTACCCACTGCCCAGCCCTGGGCTGTGCCACATACTTTAGATTTGTTGTTATGGCAACACTCTCACTTCAAGGTACCAATTTACATATTAATTAGAGTAATACAAGCTGCTGAAACATAGATCCAAGTAAATAAGGTCTCAACACATCAGAATTCGCATGACAGTCCTGAGCCTGTATTCCTAGTCAGTAGGGGTTTCTTCTTCATCGTGATAAGGGAGAAGGCTCCACTTGTAGCCATGTCCCCTTGAAAACAAGAGCCTTGTCCCCATCTCCTTCAGCTTTAGGAAGGGGAGAAAATGAGGAGCAACATACCTGCTCCTTAAAAGCCTCAGGCCCAGAAGGGAGCCCAATGCATTTCATGGGCCAGAACTCAGAACTTAACCCATAGACACAGCTAACTACAAGGGAGGCAAGAATCAGGAAGAAAGTGGATTTTTCTGCAAATAAGCAGCAGTCAAGTCCAACCCCATCTTTGGGAGGTTTCTCTCTGACCTTTCTCACTTGCCTAGTGGTGCATCTCTTGTCATTCATTCATTCAACAAATATTTACTTTACACCTACTATGTGCAGGCCCTGTGAGGGAAATCAGCAATACATTGATGAATCAGACACCATCAGTGTCCTCAATGAGCTCAAAGCTTAATGGAGAGACTTTTAAAAATGTGTAGTTATACCCTAATATGATCAAGCTGATAGGGCATGTGCAAGGAAGGAGGCTGAAAACATGTTGAAGGACTCCATGGAGATGACATTTAAGCTGAGACCTGCAAGATGTGTGGCCATTGTCCCAATGGAGGATGACAGTCCAGAGCATGGTCCAGCCTGCCAGGTGGGGTGGGGCCGGTTGAGAAGAACAGACCGGAATCCTAACTTTCCTTCCATGGTGAGTCCCTGGGAGATGGTTCTATCTTTGGGGGAGGGAGGGAAACCAGAGTGGAGTAAGAGATTCAGAAGGTGAGATACCAGGTTCTAAGGGGTGTATTAGTTTCCTATGGCTGCTGTAACAAATTACCACAAGCTTAATGACTTCAAACAACACAAATGTATTACTGGACCATTCTGGGGGTCAGAAGTCCAAAACAGGTCTCAAGGAAGCTCCAGGGCAGGATCTAGTTACCTGCCTTTCCCGCTTCTAGAGGCAGCCCACATTCCCTGGCTCATGGCCCCCAGCCTACAGTTGCATCCCCCCCATCTCTGCTTCTGCCTTCATATCCCCTCCTCGGGCTCTCCTGCTTCCTTCTTTCACTTATAAGCAAACTTACATAATTAGGGGATTACAGGGACACCAATCAAATAATCCAGGACCATCTCCTCATTTCAAGATCCTTAATTTAATCATATCTGCCAAGTCCCTTTTGCTATATAAGGTCACAAGTTCCAGGGATTAGGATGTAGACATCTTGGGGGGTTATTATGGTCACCAAGATGATGCTCAGACAAGAAAAGGGACATCCGTGCAGGGGGCCAAAGAGCAGTGCCAAGGAAGCCAAGCATATTCAGAAGTCAGAAGGAAAGGTGGCAGCCATCCCAGCAGGAAGCCCATTGGTAGGATCAGGCCCTGTCCATGGACATTTGTTTTTGCCTTGTCCTACATCCACTCTCCCTCTTCTGGTAACTGCACCCCAACTTTCCTTATGGAAATACTTCTGCACAGTCTTAACCCAGGGGTTGGGCCATGACCCAGCTGAAGCCAACCAGAGCCTTTCATGCCTGGTTCAGGGGCAGGAGTGCCCCAAGCCAGAACAATGAGAACTTTCTTGTAAGTCATTCTGGAGTGACTGGGGAATAAACTGTTGCTTGGGGCCATCTTTGGCCAACTCCTCTGAGAAAATACATGGAGAATGAAGACAAGTAATGGAAAGAGACCATAACATTGTTTGAGAATCTGGATCTAGCTATGCCTGAAGCCAGTTTCTCAATTATGTGAACAATAACAACAACAGCAAAATCCCATTTGGGCTTAATCCTATTTCTAGCAGTGGCAACGAAATGGATGTTGACAAAGCCAGCCTCTGGCACTGGTTTCAGGTCTAGGGGCTATGGGCAATGTCTCTCCCCTTCTCCTCAATCTTCCCCATCCTTCAAGACTCTGTTTCATGCCACATTTCCAAGGAAGCTCTCCCTGATTCTCCACACTCCCAGCTCGCCTGGTCCTGGTTGGAATGCTTCCCATAGGATCCCGACCTCTTCCAGGTGGCCACCTCACCCAAGGGCCTTCCCAGAGCCCCCTTGATCTTCCCTGTCCTTTCACCCTTAGGTAATGAGCTGCCCGTCTGTTCTCTGGCTACTCTCAGCTCCTGGAACATGAATCTGCCAGAACCAGATGCTAAGCTGGGGGAGAGTCAACAGCTGCCATCCTTGAGATCAGGGAAAGGGAAGAGTTATTGCCCCTTGCCAAGGGTTGCTGTGTCTCGTCCTTGACAGGGCCCCAAAAGCCAGCTCAAGGCTTCTCACCCTGGGGTCTTCTCGGCAAGGCCAAGGTCACCCAACAGAAGAGCGGTCAGATCATCTGGCGTCCCCTAGAGAGAGAATCAGGAAGGGTCCTCGAGGTTCCTGGTGTCCTAGCCCTTCCATGGCTCTGCCCAACAGTCATGGGTATCTATTTGAATGCCTTCGGAGACAGTGAGCTTACCACTTCTCTGGAAAATCATCTTCTTGCTGGACAGTGGCTCCAAGTCTGTCCCCTAAACTTCCTTTTCCCCCAGTCCTCTGCGAAAACCTGACTGGGTCCCTCTCCCCACTGCCCCTCCACTCCCAGTGATGGTCCCAGCCTCAGCACTCGTTGGCTGTGCACTGGGACAGTCTCTCAAGCTCCCACCACTCCTGCCCCCCCCACCCCGTATTTCCATAGTTCTCTCTCTCTTACTCCATATATCTCCAGCTCTTCCCTGAGGCATCCCTGACATATCATGCAGCTCTGAGGGCAGGAAACAAGGTTCCAGAACCTCCAGAGTTCCCAGCCTCACCCAGCTAAGTGCATGACCTTAGCCAAGCCAGGAGGGAGATGAGCAAAGAGTCCCCCCCCTCGGCTACACCTGGTACCTGGCAGGATCTCAATAAATGTCTCAGGAAGGAAGGAGAGGAGGAGGAAGGAGGAAAAAGCATCCCTGAGCACCTAGGCTCTGAGGGCACTTTACTGACACCTCATTCACTCTACCCATTGAGACAGGGTGGTGACTGCTCCCACCTTCAAGGAGGAAATGGGGCGAGGCCAAGGTCACACAGCCGGTGAATGTCAGAGCGGGGATTTGAACCCAGCCTGTTCAATGTCGAGCCCCCCTTTGCCGTGTCTCTCTCTGCCCTAAGGGGAGTACAGGCTTCATCAACGCTCCAGCAATGCCAGAGGCTACTCCTGAAGGAATATGTGTGGCTGCGGCCGCTCTTCCCACAGAAGGAGGAGGATGTGGCTAAGAGGAAGATGCAATGAAAATTTGGGATGGAGGAGGGAGCGCAGTGATTTCTCCAGATAAGAACATCAGATTTCATGAGTCCCGTAGCTTCTCAGGGCTGGCTGGGCAAGACCTCTGTTCTGCCCCAAACCACCCTCCTTCCAGAAGCCACCGCAGCCCTGGTGTAAGGAGCCATGCTCTCCTCCCTAGCCAGTCACAGCCCAGTAACCTACCCCGGGTGACTGTGGTATTTAACAAGAGCCAAGGGACCCACAGTGGCAAGGGAGGAAGTGTGGAGTGCCTTTGTTCAGTTACTCCATGAACATTTATCATTATTATAGATCCCACTTACTGAGCTCCCACCGTGCGTGTTGGAGGTTCCAGCAGTGCAGCTCTGGGCAAATCAGTTCTCCTCTCTCGGTCTGTTTCTTAACTATCAAATATGCATTGTTCTACTGTCTACCTTAAAAGATTGTTGGAATAAATAAACAGAATGAGTAAGCCCTCAAATAATCTCTGTTACTACTGTTATACTACTTCTGTCCTGACGACAACACAGCTAAGAAGCTCCTGTTATTCCCGTTTCCCAGAATAGAAAACTGAGGCTCAGCGAGGTTCAGGACTCTGCTCAAGGTCCAACAGGGAGACCTGGGGGTGATACCAGACCCTCTCTTCTTACCAGCTCCATCTTCACTCCCAGCAGCATATCAGGGACCAGGGGCTATCAGGCACATCAGGCCTGATCCCTGGTCCATTGGGGGAAGACAGACACATAAATAGTTACAACTCCAGGGAGTAAGGGCTGTGATGGAGGGCCTAGGGAGCAGGGAGGCAGGGGCTGGGGAATGGAGGAGACATCCTAACCCAGCTGGGGAGCCCTGGGGAGATTGTATGAGAAGTGACCTCTTAGCCAGGTCCAGAGGGTGAGATCTATATATGGGAAGCAAACTACAACAGTGGTAAGAACACGAGCTCAAAGCCTGGCTCTGCCCCTCAGCTGCGTGATCTTAGAGAAGTCAGTTTGCTTCTCTGAGCCTCAGTTTCCTCATCTTAATAGCTTAGTAACTGTGAGACTGTACCAATGAAAATACCTATCTGGCACCTGGTGGGTATTTGTCATTTACAAAGTTCTATCCCCTTTCAGTCTCCAGATGCTTATTGAGTGCCTCCTGCAAGCCTGATCCTGGATGCAGGGTTATGATCTCATTCTCAGGCAAAGATGCTCAACGAGCTGAAGCGACTTGCCTAAGGTCACACGGGTTCAGAGTCCACCCTGTGTTCACAGAGCACTTACAAAGAGCTCATCACCTTGGCAAATCCTGTAAACATCTCTGGGAGGACGAAGTGATTGCTTCTATTTCACAGATGAGGGAACAGAGACCCAGGACGGTGGTCTTGCATGAGATCATCAAGAACCCCCCTTGACAAGGTCGTGACAACATCCTGCCCACTCCCATCAGAGCGTCCCTGCCACCAGGCCCCAAATAGAGCCCTGGACAGAGTCAGAAGTCAACACAGACAAGCTGCTTCCCAAAAGAGGGCTTTATAAGTTGACTATTTTATACCCAGGTCCCATCTTTCAGAGGAAGTAAGCTTATCAGAGTGAGTTGAACTTAGCTGCTCACAGACACAGGATGTTTCTTCACTTGTGAAATAGAAATGAAAAGAATCCTACTGCTTGCTATTCCTCTGGCCTCAGATAGCAGAGCCCTGTCCTGATTTACCTCTGGGACTCACCCCATGCCTCTCACAGCCCATGAGGTTAGGACGGGGCTGATCCGTCACCCCCAGCTTCAGGCACGGAACCCAGCAGGGCTGGCCAGCATGTTACAGTTCCCCAGATGCAGGGTTCGGACCCAGAGCCAGGACTCTTGGTGTCTCTAATGGGAAAGGAAACCTCTTTCAGTGGAGCTGCTGAGAGAAGAGGATGGAAGCAAAATGCTGGTCTACCCAAGAGTGAGGGCGACACAGGGAGCAGAACGAAGGAACAGACCCTGCATCCCGGTCCATTGTCTGAGTGAATGCAGCCTCGTCTTTGGCTTAAGCAATCCCTTAGAATATTTAATTACAGAAACCAATAAATGTCCTCTTTTCCTTAAGCCACATTGAATTAAGTTTCTGATACTAGCAACAGCAGAAACTTGACAAATACAGTAACCTGAAGAGGAGCTAAAATAGCACATTTGCCATGAGAGAATGCAAGAGAGCACTAACGTCTTAAGGGTAGTAATTAAACAAACAGGAAAACAATCAAATTAAATAAGAGAGTTTTATGTATCCAGAAGGCAGTACTTAAGGAGAAAATTATTTATTTAGGGAAGCATAAAGGGACAAATGGAGACTCCTGAAATTCTGAAGAAGGCAGCAGGGCACTCGGAGGGAGAAGCCATCATGGACTGAGTGCTAACTATGTGTCAGGTGCTTCTCCAACTGTGATTGCGTTCCAACTTCAAACACCCATCACAGTCGGTGGTTATATACCCACTTTCACAAATGAAGAAACTGGTGTTCAGAGACTGTCCAACTCTCACCTCACCACCCTTGCCAGCACACTGAGAAGCAGTAACCAGGCAGGAGCAGAACTCAGCTCCAAAAGAGATAGTTCTTTTCTGCTGCAAAAAGAAGCTAAAAGCCCCCCTCCCTGGCATCTGCAGAATACAGTTGCAGGGACGCTAAGGAACAAAGTCACTCGCATTCTGCCCTGACATCCTCAGAATATACCGCGGTGCTCTGTGAACACGTCTCCTTAGCCCCATAAATAATTGAGAACCAGTGCGTCCCGTGGCACTTCTGCTGAAATCATCCCTCACCCACACTCTCTGTGCTTCCGGCAGAGCCAAAGAGATTCTTTCTGATTTTCTTAAAATGCAACCTTTTGTTGAAAGCAGCTTTTGAATTCAGCCTCCACTGAGCACCTACTCAGTGCCATGTCCTGTCTTAAGCAGTGGGGACAAAGAGATGACCTGGACACAGCCCTGCCCTCAGGGAGCTCAGACCCTGCAGAGAGGAGAGAGAGAGTCTCAACAGACTATTAGAACTGCCACCATGTAAATTATTTACCAGAATTAAGAAAAGGGGTCAGTGGGCGGGGGGGGAGGCGCGCAGGCAGGTAAGTGCAGACTGGACTGGCAGGGCTGTGTCTTGCAGGGGGACAGGAGGAGTCAAGGCTGGGCCCAGGGGAGCGCCACACTGGAGAGAAAGGTGTTCTTGGAAGGGAAGCCTGTCTAAAGGCAGAAGGCTCTGCTATGAGCCATATGATTCCTCCATAACCCTCAGGCCTTTGGTCAAGCTATTAAACTCATAACATCACAAGTGTAATGGGTTTTTCATGGAGATGGAGTATGTACCAAGGTGTGCACACCAGTAGCTGATCTGAGGGGAGATGCACAGGTGCAACAGTTGAAGGCTTTGTGGGAAGAAAGCCAGGGGCATGCAGAAATCAGGGAAGGTGTGAACAGGCACAGGCTCTGAAACTGGCCAATTAATTAGTACACTCCAGCTCCCCATGTCATTGGCTTAATAATGGACACATGATCCTATCAGCCAACGAGAGTCAGTCCTGGGACTTTTGTTGGAATGTCTAGAAAAGAGACTTTTATTTTCCCCTGGAGCTGCTACTGATCCCAGTGAGGGGAATGCCTGCCTGAGGGAAGCCAACACAGAGGAAAGCACATTCTTAAAGGCATTATTTAAGCACCTCTGCATGACTGAAGCTCCCTCCACCATGAGATATTCAATTACACAAGCCAATAATGTTTCCTTTCCTTTTTAAAGGTATTTGAGATGGTTTATCACACTGGTGACCTCCAGGGTTGTGACAATGGGTGCAAAGACCTATAGGTGGAAGATGGCCAGTATGTCCAGATGTTCACACTCAGCAGGTTGTGGAAGGAAATGCAGTTGTGTAGGCGGGTGGTGGCCAGGTCACAGAGGGCCATGATGTAAAGCCAAGCGTGGGTAGTGGGAACTAGGAAAGGACTTTAAGCAGGGGAGTGGTATAATCAGATATATATTT
Source organism: Mesoplodon bidens (assembly GCF_964165515.1). NCBI lineage: Eukaryota > Metazoa > Chordata > Mammalia > Artiodactyla > Ziphiidae > Mesoplodon > Mesoplodon bidens. Next base: position 156,702,423 of record NC_138160.1, on the reverse strand, counting down.
GTGGACTCACTCTGTTTATTCAAACGTGTTTAAAACCTAGAAAGAATTCCCCAAGTAGAATGCGAGCCAGTCGTTTTTCTTCTCCAGTTTTTCAGTACAAACGTGCTATCCAAGGTACTGAGATCCCCAAGAGGACTCTTCCAGGAAAGGGAGCTCGCTAAGTCTTGTGGGAGGAGATTGGCATGCTGATCTGGTACATTCAAAATGCCAGCTAGTTCTAGTCCCTTGTTTCTACACAAACTGAATCAGGTCTGTGCTGTTCGTCTTCCTGCTCCCATAGACAGGGGAGAAGGTCTATTTGTGTGTGGCTGCTCCCTGAAATCAACCTCAGGACACACACAGATCTTATGTCCTTGCCTCTGCCTGGGCTGATGAAACAGGGGACTAATAAAACTTACAGACATAAGGACTGGGTAATGAGTTCTTTGATACTGAAGTGTGCAAACAACCAGAATGATTAACATACTCGTCTAGGGTTGGTGGTAGATTATTGGCCCCAATTCTTCAATTCTTCTTGCATCCAAGTTCTTTTTCATATGATTAGTCCTTCTCATTAAAAGAACAAGTTGTATTTTCCCTTTCTTTGATTTTGGGCTTGACCATATGACTTGTTTTGGCCAAAACATGTGGACAGAAGTGACAATGAGCCTGTTCCAAGCTTAGACATTAACAGACCCAGGCATTGCCACTAAGCTTCTTGGAGTTCTGCCACAAGGAGAGTTTGCATCAGTGAGGCCACTGCTGGGGGATAATTCTCCATGTCCCACATGTGAGCAGAGCCACGACTGGCTACATAATTTTGCAGGTCCCACTGTAAAATGAAAATGCAGGGTCTCTTATTCAAAAAGTATAAATAATTTCAAGATCAATAATTTCTATGTGCATGGCCCTGTGCAGTTTTACAGGTCATACACCCAGGAAGCCAGCCATGGCAGAAGCAGTGACAGCTTTTGTTTTAGACCAGGGGTGAACAAACTACGCTCTTCAGGTCAAATCCTGTCCATCACCTGTTTTGATTTGGCCCTAGGGCTAAGGATGTTTTTACATTGTTCAATGGTTGAAAACAATCAAAAGAAGAATACTATTATGTGGCATGTGAAAGTTATGTGAAATTCAGATGTCTGTGTTCATAAATAAAACTTTATTGAAACACACTCCTGAATATTTATTTATGTCATGTCTATGCTGCTTTCACACCATTACAGCAGTGCTGAGTCATTGCAAGAGAGACTGTGTGGTCCACAAAGTCTAACATGTTTACTTTCTGACTTGTTACAGGTAAATTTTGCCAACCCTGCTTCCAGCTAGACAGAAGAGTCACTTAATCAATTCCTGCCTGGATGGGCTGAGCACCAGCTAAACCACAGATCTCTGAGAATGAGTGCTATTGTTGTATGCCCCCTGAGATCTTGTTGTTGAGTGTAATGTGGCAGTCACTAACCCATCAGGCTCCAATCTAAGTTGAGGTTTCTCAAAGAATGGTATGTGGGATGATTTCCCAAGTATGTAGAGGAGACTTGCATGGCACTGAACTGCATCATGGGAAAGCACTGCTGTTTTCAATTCTCTTTAAGTCACTTCATCAAGGAGGAAGCCTCAACTTGGTGCTGGTTAAGTCTTTAATGCTCTCCTCACTCCTGGTCATTCTTCATAACAGAAACAGAGCAGACCTTGAGCTCAGTATCTCTATCAGGTAAGGCATCTCTCTAGAATAGACATGAGTGCTATTTTCAACTGTGTTTCCTTTTCTAATTTACCTTCTATTTCTAGCAAGCAGTACTAGTTTTCTATTTATGTCAGTGTGTTAGTTTCCTTTTTAAATGCAATTGTTGTAAAAATTGTGAGTTTACGTGAAGAAAAATTATAAAGGTGGTATTATTTAAATAAAAATATTGAGTAAATCATTGTGCAGATATAAGTAAATATGAGAAAAACATCACAGAGGTGGTGGACAAATGGCTGAAGTTTGGGAAGCACGGATACAGTTGATTTCTGAGGACCTCCCCACCCCCCATTCTCTGGTTGCAGAGCGGTATACTAAGCATGTTAAATCTGGGACGACCCTCACTGATTCAAGCTCTATCTCTGCTGCTCATTGGCTGTTTAACTTCAAACAAGTTACTTTACCTCTCTGAGCCTGTATCCAATTTTTGCAAGATGGAGATGATAGTACCTGTATCCAAACTGTAGTGAACGCTGTTCGCTGCCTACTAGCATGCTTCCTCCTTTGGCCCCTCTGTACAGAACCCCAATTTTGTTAAGGTTTCTACTACTCCCCCAAGTAACCACAAGCTTCAGGAAAGCTGATCCCAGCTCCAGACATGGTTTAATTGCCCCTTCCCCTTGCCAATGATTTGTCCAGAGGGTTGGACTAACTGATAAAAATAATAATCTAGAAGTCATCATTGCTTAGATGAGGCATGAGAGGCTTTTGAGAACATTTTGTAGCTCTAAGAGAAAGTCACTGGAAATGATGTTCTCTTGTCTTTGCTTGGCTATTATTGGGTCTTGATGTGATCTCTGGAACCACTGTAGCCAGTTGCCTCTGATAAAGCCAGCACCTGTACAAGAGAAGAGATGGGTGGACAGACCCCAGGCTTGATGATGTTGTTGAGTTGCTGAATCAACCAACCCTGAAGCTAACCCTACCTCTGGAAGTACAATATGTGGCCTTATAAATGTCCTTGTTTAAGTCAGTTGGAGATGGGGTGTCTCTCACAACCGAAAGATTCCTAACTGGTACCAACATTGGTATTTTATGTTCCAGGTTCAAATTGCTCCATCAATACATCTACCAAATGGTCCACTTGGTCTGTGATTATTCAGACGGTCCTTTGCACATAAGCATCTGTAACAGAGACTTCCATGTGTCAGCCAGTGTCCCTTCCTCTCTTCTTCTTTACAAGCAAAGATTTTATTCAGGGTAGCAAGGTGCCCAGTTAAAAGACTACATTTCCTACCCTCCCCATGCAGGTAGGTGTGACCACATGACTAAGTTCTGGCCATTGATGTGAAAATGAAAGTGAAGTTTGAGCATTCCAGGAAGGCTGCCCCAAGGGAGCTGATTCTGCCAAAGTACACTCTTTCCTGTCCTTCCTCTTTTCATCTTCCTGCTGCCTCCAAGGGAGCTGCGATGGTTGGAGCTCCAGGAGTCTTCTTGGATCACGTGATATCCTTGAGGATGGAAGTTTTGTACAACAGAGCACAAAGATAGAAAGAAGCTGGGTGCTTGGTGAATTCTGGAGCTTCCATACCAACCCTGCACTCTAACTTTACTTGCAGTAAAGTAAACCCTTGTGTGTTGAAGCCCCTGTTACTTTGGGGATTTCTGTTATATGCAGTAACACCTAATCCTGATACATATCTAATTGGAAATTTCTTGTTCTTTATCAAGAGGCTGATGTCTGCAAATATATAAAAGCATTGTTGGAATAATTTTCAGATACACAAAAGACCTAAGATTTAATATGATCTTTACTGACACTCAGATACTCCAAAGAAACTTAGAGTTGTTGGGAGAGTGAAAATGGATCATTTATGTCATACACTTAACTCAGAATCTAGTGCACACAAAGCACCCAAACAGTGATGACTTTTAGATTATTATTGTTGTCAGCTAGTCCAAACCTCTGATTTGACATGTGAGGAAGTGGAGACCCAGAGAGAGGAAGCACCTTGTCCAAATAATGTAGCCACTCAGCGGTGCAGGCAAGACTAGAATTCATATTTCTTTCCTCTTGCTTCAGAGGTCTTTCCCCTCTCCTGAGCCTTTTTGCAAGGTAATGAGCTCCACCACGAAGGAAGTGTGCAAAGGGCCTTGGATGCCCACATCCTTCCAGGGATCCTTCTTGCAGTTATCTTAGTCCATTAAAATTGCTATAACAAAATACCACAGACTGAGTGGCTTATAAACAGCAGAAATTTATTTCTCACAGTTCTTGAGGCTGAAAGTCTGAGATCAGGGTGCCAGCATGGTCAAGGGAGGGCCCTCTTCCAGGTCACAGACTTTTCATTGTGTCTTCACATGGCAGACAGGGCGAGGGAGCGCTCTGGGACTTCTTTTATAAGGGCACTGATCCCAATCATGAGGACTCCACCCTCATGATCTAATCACTTCCCCCTCCCACTTCTATCACCTTGGGGATCAGGATTTAAACATACAAATTTGGGGTGGGGGAAACAAACACTCAAACCATCGCAACTCTCTCCTAGGCAGCCAGCTCAGTTGAAGAACCTTTTAGTTTTCTTCCAAGTTCAGGATTCCATGACTTGTTCAGGACCAGAATGAAAAGGAAGGATTGAAAGTCCTTTCCTCTCCCATCTGTGTGCTCCCCTGTCTCTGTTTCCATTACGCCTGTGAGTGAGTATAATAACGTGTGATGGAAATGAGAACAAAAGTGGGAAAAGTAAATAGTCTAAGCCTTGAATTTTACCAAAACCTGGAACACAAGTAGGATGGGTTATGACCTACTTCCTCCTTTCTTTGAGGTCTTAGCTTGCCTTCCTTTTAATTGCCCTGTCTCCTGTAGGGAAGATGGGAGCGATATGACATCAGGGTGGCTAACACAGCCATGCAAGAGGGTCTAGAGGTGTCCAGCCTCACTTGAAGACCTAAAGGGAAGACTGGAAGGCTCCAGAGACTGTTTGGATGCTGCCTTCCTCCTGGAGGGCTGTTACTGGCACAACTTTATCAACATTTCCTTAGTGCTGATATTAAGGCAGCCAGCTTGCCCCAAGCTGATGAATTTTAAAAGAAGCATAAAATAATTTTTTTAAAAAAACTTTGAAGCTGAAAGAGTAATGAATGTTTCAAAGCTTGGCTCATTTGAAGCTTTTCTCTGGAACAGATTAACCCATTCACTGATTAGGGGTCCAAAAAAATGATTATTAGCAGATTCCGAAAACCATGTTAGACATTAAAATATCTCTAACCATTTAATTCTTAGGAAAACCCTATGAGGCAGGAATTGTTGTCACACACCCGCCAACCCAGTCGTAACTAAGGGAGCTGGACTCACACCTGGGCCCGTGAGACGGCCGCTCACACTCTGGTCTCCATCCTGGGCCCTGCCGTGTTTGGTTTGCCACCACGGGGCCACCCTGGGATTCAGCCCGTTTAGCTCAAGGACAATCTCTCACACTTGCCTGCCAGCTCTCAAACCTTCCAGCCTGGCCAAAAAGGTCAGAAAGCTTTTCGGGGGGTGGGGGGGGGGAAGAGAAGGGGATGCTGTGGGGCATCTGCTTGGGCATCTCCTCCATTCTGGTTCTTGTTGGCTCAGAGGAGCAGGCTGCTGAGCCCTAGGAGAGTGGAGGGAAAGCTGGTCTTGGTGGCCCCAAGGGCAGAACTAGAGACTGCAGAGAGGAAGCCCACACGAAGGCAAATGTGAATTCCATAGAAGTTCAGCTTCTAGCAGAACTGTCCAACTAGACAGGAATGAGTTGCCTGTCACTAGAGGTAGGCAAGCAGACGTCATGCTGCCACCTTCCAGGAATGCAGTATGAAGAATCCCAGCCTTGGATGATCTCGGCACTCAGTGGCATCAAAATAACCCTTGTTCCAAGAGAATGTATCACAATCAGCATCATGTTAGCATGTACTGAGCACCTGCTCTGCCAGGCTCTGCTCCAGGTACCCATCCAATTCCAACAACTCTGTAGGTAGGGATCATTGGCCCCATTTTACAGAAGCTCAGAGAAGGTAAATGCTTGTCCAAGGTCACACAGCTTGACCCACATCCTGCTGTCTCCTACACCTGTGCTTTTGCCACTCTTCATCCTGCTTGAAGTCAATCCCATTGGTGGAAAGCAACCTTTCCATAGGGAAGAGAGATCTTGTCTTCATAATATTGAAAATCACTACTATTTATTGAAAATTTGTTACATGCCAGGCACACTTCCATGAATTTTTCAGATATTATCTAATTTTTTTTTTTTTTTTTTTTTTTGGTACGCGGGCCTCTCACTGTTGTGGCCTCTCCCATTGTGGAGCACAGGCTCCGGACGCGCAGGCCCAGCGGCCATGGCTCACGGGCCCAGCCACTCCGCGGCATGTGGGATCCTCCCGGACCAGGGCACGAACCCGTGTCCCCTGCATCGGCAGGTGGACTCTCAACCACTGCGCCACCAGGGAAGCCCGATATTATCTAATTTAATCCATCTATTAAATCATCTTTCTCCATTGACATATGAAGGAACTGACTTCCAAAGTTGAAGTCACTTACCCAAGGCCACATCTAGCTGGTCAGTGGCAGAGTGAGCCTGACTGTGAACTTGAGCTCTGCTTCATTTTGATACTTACCTTTCAGACAGGAGGCAACCCCAGGCACGAGGCATGTGGAATAAGAGGAGGACAATGAGAAGGAGAAGGGAATGGGGATGGGCTGGTCTGGGGCAGCCATGTGAAAGAACAGGGCTCATAGGGCTGATGGGAGGCTGGGGAGGACCCTTCCACACAAAGCCTGGCTGCAGAATGAGAGAGGCTCCCCAGGCTCTGGTGGTTCGTATGGCTAGCTGTGTTAGCCTTAGTCAAGTCACTGCCCCTCTCTGAGCTTGGAATAACCCATAGTTTCAAGCAGAGCTCCAAGCCCAGCAGGGGTGAGAAGACAATTTGGGAAACTGAGGCAATTAGGCAGAGTTACGAAAAGCTAGGAATCCATAAACTCAGACCCTCTCAGGCCCACTCACCAGTGTGCCAGCTGGGAGTGATAACTTACCCTCCCTGCCCTGGGGGCACTTGGGAATGGAGACCCCGCCACTTGCAAAGCACTGGGTCCCAACCATTCAGAGAAGGAGCTGGGGTGGCCAGATCCCAGATATTCACACACTTTGCCCTCTTCCAATCAGGACTTGCAAGGGGCGCCGTTTCCAACCAGATTCTAGGGAGTTGATCCTCTGGGTCTCTTTCACCCATTTGTTTATTCGTTCAACAAACGTTTATTGGGCACCAGCAATGTACCCATCCCAGAGTTAGGCACATTCAGATCCATACACTTGCTACTCTGAGATGAGGCTAATTATCCCACATGGGCCAGGAGAGAGGACACAATTCAGCCATGATCATGTGGCTAGGAAGGGGCAAGGTCCGCACTCGAGCCCGTGACCTTGATGCCACATGGGCCAGCCCTGACTCCCTGTGTCTGAGATATACCCACAACCCGGGGCCTGCTGCCAGAGCCATGTGCGTGTGTGTCTGAAGGTCCTGGATTTCCCACCGTCCTGGCACCTGTCACAGTTTAGCAGGTTACCATGGTATCGCTCCCCAGCACCCCGGGCAGTGGGGACCACCATCTGTTTACACGGCTGTCAGAGGAATTGATGTCATACGAAATTGTCAGCTCAGCAGGATGGGAGGAGGAAGAGTGGGCGGCTCTGAAAGCTTCCAAGCCATCAAAACTCATCTCAATCAAAGCCATGAGCAAGTTGCTGCTTCCCAGGGGGAACGGAGGAAAAAGGGGTAGGCTGAAGAAAAAAATATTTCCCCAGAGGGAGAAGCAGGTAGCAATAGTAATGGTTAGTATTATTCTTTCCATTTTTACACTCATTTACAAATCACAAGCTCATTTTGGCCTCTCACAGCCCTGGGAGGTGAGTATCACCATTAGTTCCATTTTACAGGTGTTTTAAAATATACCACTGAGGCTCAAAGATGTGAAGAGAGTGCTCAAGGTCATAGCAAATCAGATGGCAGGGCCAATAGGAAACAACTCCCTGATTCTCTGACTAAGAGGCTGAGAGTTGCTTTTGGCCAAGATGAGAGGCAGGCCTGCCCCAGGTGGCACTGCCCAGGGATGCCGGGGGTGGGGGTGGGGTTTCCTGCTGACCACACCTGCAGAAAGTGGGAGGGAAATGACATGAAGAGCATGGTCTGAGAGCTGGGAGTCCTGGCCTCTAATTATAGCTCTGACACAACTGATGCTGCAGTAAAGGACAGAGCAGCTGGTGGTTGCCCAGGGCTCAACTAAGAGACATTTAATACCCCTAGAAATATAACTGGAGAGTGGAAATACATTACTTGCTGCTTGTCATCCATCCCTCTTCCTCAGTCAACTACTGATTCTCCTCTGGGAACCAAAACTCCTCTAGTCTCACTCCACTGGGGTTTGGGAGAGGCTGACCCACTGCCAGATGATCTGGATCTAATCCAACAAGGATATCTCAACTCCAGGCCATGGTGATTGGCTCAGGCATAGGCACATGACCCAAAATGAGCCAATGAGAGCCAGGAAAGAGAATCGATCTCTCCTTTCTGCTGGGCTGATGAAAGGGCATGATGTAAGCCAGAAGTAGGCCACCATGCTTCACCAGAGGGCAGATCCTGCCTGAGAAGGTAGCCAACATCAGGGAAAGCAAGCCAGAAAGGAGAGGATGACAGATTTCCCCTGGATCCAGCCCATCCCGAAGGAGACTCGATTGGACTTATATCAACCAATACATTTCCTCTTTTGCTGAGACAATTGAGTTGGGTTTTCTGTCATTTGCATCACCCCTACTCACCTCAGTGAGAAAACCCTGTGGGATTGGAAGGAATCACTGAAGAAGCTGGGGCAGGAGTGAGACCCCAGCACAAACTGAATAACTGATGGTTGCTAAACTGCCTTCAAAGGAGAGTGGGCAGGGTAACTGCAGGATTTTGGTTCTGCTGGGTGGGTTTTGCAAGTTGGGACCAGAATGGAATTGCTAGAGTGAAGGACAGGCTGAGGCAACCACCAGGGTCCCCTTTCTTCATCCTTCTCTGTGCAGCTCCCAGCCTCACCTCTAAATAAATGTTGACCAAGTATTTAGCAAATACTAATTTGAAGGAATCAAAAGTATTAGCCTGCTTAAGTGACCCCTTGTCTCTAGCTAGCCCAAGTACTATAAAATCTGGTAACTTTGGAAAAATCCTATTTCCTCTCTGGGCCTCAGTTTTCTCATCTGTAAAGTGGGGACTCTCATTTGCATTTTGCTGATGAGGAAAGGGGAACAGTGAGGGGACAGGACTTGACTGACCTGCACAGCGGAAGGGTCAGGAAGATCTTAGAATCTCTCATCCCTCACTGGGGATCATGGTCTTCCATTTTCATATAAGCACAAGTTTTCAGCTGGAAAGTTTTTCTTCCTTAAAAAAATCTGCCCTTGTTGCTTACTTATTTTATACACCTAAAACTAATATAATATTGTAAATCAATTATACTTTAGTATAAAAAATATAAATATATATAATTACCTCTTAAAGACATGAAATAAAATATTTATAGGTGAAATGATACAATGTCTGGGATTTGCTTCAAGATCATATGGAAGAGAGAGCATGGGTAGAGGTATAATCTATATCTCTTGTTTAATCTAAACAAGAATGTCCAGGAGCTGTTGAAACTGGTGTGATGGATACATAAGTGTTCATTACACTATTTCTTTACTCCTGTATAAGTTTGAAATGTCCATGATAAAATGTTAAAAAAATAAAAATATGTCTCCTAGTCTGCTATCAGTGTGGGCTGTTCTGACATGTTTCAACATGCTCCACCCAGAACCTGGGACAGGACCCAGCCCAAGGGAGGTGAAAATAAGAGTTCCAGGGTAATTGATGGAGACAATCATCTGAGCTTTTCGCTTACTGTGGTTTTTCTCTTCCTGCATCTCAAACAAGTTGGTGACTTTGTGCTCCTTGACACACAGGGAGGCCGAGGCAGGGCAGGAAGGCAAGGCTGCTTAGGTCTTCAGTGAAGAGAAGGGAGAATTTTATTGAAGTTGGCAAGAGAGGAGTGGGAGACGCTTCCCCAGCCTGGACAGGGTCCCACCCTGACGAAGCTCCGTGAGTCCCAAGGGCAGCATAGGAACCACAGAACCACCAGTTCTGCTGGAGCCGGGACTGGGAACATCTCCATGGTGACTGATGGGCACTGCTGATGCCCAGTGACAGAGGATACCCCTTGGAAGCTTTGGCAAGGCCTAAGAATGTATGGCCTTTGCCTTAAAGTGGGGGCAGGCTGCTCCCCTAATGGCTGACACTGACCCTCTGGTCTGTCAAATGGGTTGGGGGTTTGGATTCTAATTTAAGCCAATTTAAAGAAAATGAGGAATATAGAATGGTGAGTACATGATAGGGATGGCAAAATAAAGCAAGAGGCTCTGGAGACCAAACAGCAGGACTCTGATCTGGTTCTGCTGCTTACAGGCTGAGACCCTGGACAAGTCACTTCCCCATCTGAGACTCAGATTTTCCACCTGTAAGATGGGGATGACAGAACAGACATGATGGGCTTGCTGGGAGGAGGAAGATGAGGGGATGCCCTGCATGGTACAAGACGCTTGCCACTGCCTTCTCTCTCCCCCATCCCACCTGCCCCTCCACCATCCTGCTTTTAGGAAGAAGCCATTTAAATGGAACTGTAATTCATATGCAGTCACCAGAGGCTAATTCAGAATTTCTTTTTGCTCCTTGATTAAATAACAGTTTAAAGTCTGGTATCTCATTTTCTTGGTTGGCTACACAGAGTCCTCTGGAGTTTTCTTTACACAGGGAGGAGGCCCCAGTTAAATCCACACACAAAAATAGGTCACCTATAGAGCCGACAGCCCAGTTAAGAATCATCTTGCCCTCCAGCAACCACACAGCAAGGAGGATGAAAGTCATACTGACAACTCTTGATTTCCTCCAAACTCGCTCCTCTCCTGGACTACTCCATCTCAGGACATGGTACCCTATCCCCCCACCCCCAATCATCCTTGGTTATCTCCATTCCTCACATCTCCCCATCCCACCTATCACCAAAGCTTCTGGCTTCATCCTGCACCCCGACATCCACTCACTTCGCTCCATTTCCACACCACCTCCCAATTCAAGCCTCCATCTTCTATTGTCTAGAGCTTCCTCATTGGTCTCCCTGCTGCCCTTGCCCCCCCCCAACCCTGCCACCTTCCTCCCTCCACATGACAGCCTAAGTTTTTTTCCAAATATAAACCAGAATGTTTAAAATATTAATGAAAGTCCTCCAAAGACTTTGTACTAGGCTTAAAATAGAAATCCACTCCTTATCCTCATCCACTCATACCAGCGTCTCCTATCCCATCTCATCTCATTAATCATGGGCCCATCTTTGTTCACTCAGCTTCAGCCCCTCTTCTGAACACAGATGTTAAGCTTTTTCCTACTTCCAAGGCCTTTGTATCTTCGTACAGCTGCCTCCTTCTCATTCCTCAAGTGTCAGCTCAAATGTCCCCTCTTCAGAAAAGCTTCCCCTGACTGCCCCATCTAAAGTAGTCCTCTGACCCCCATAACTCTGTGTTATTTAAATGAGCCAAAGATGGCTACTGTATACTGGCCCCTATGTTATTTCTTCAAGACCCCTGTCAGCTTGAAAGCCCACCAAACTCAAATTTTTATACATTTACTTATTTTTAAATACCAACAAGCAGATTTTTAGTCATTTAGAGCATTCCTGCTTTGCATAGTCCACAAAACTACACCCAACATCTGCTGGCCATTGATAAGATAGAGCTTGTGTTTATTAAGACATAAGCTGCTGGGACTTCTCTGGCGGTCTAGTGGTTAAAACTCCGCACTTCCACAGAAGGGGGCGCGGGTTCCATTCCTGGTTGGGGAACTGAGATCCCACATGTCAGCATGGTGAGGCCAAAAACAAAACACAGACAAAAAACCCTAAGCTACCAGTGTTCTTCAGAGGCCTCTGACCCAGGGGTTCCCCACCATGATGCTGAATGACACCACCTAGACATAAAACCTTATATCTGGCCCCCCAGGAGTCCCCTTCTGGATGTCGTCTCCTTGCCATAAGCCTCTGGATAGACTCCTGCTATGAGAGACTCCCCCCAGTATGCAGCCCTGTCTAAGCACCATGTTACTACCTCTCATGGTCACATCTTTTTCCTTGAGAGGCCCAAATTTCTTGAACCTCCTATACTCTTATCTACTACCCTGTTTTATTTTCTTTGCAATACTTATCACTCTCTGAAATTACCTGGTTACTTTGCTTGCTTGTTTTTTGTCCCTCTCCCTTCTTAGAATGTAAAATCCATGTAATCAGTCAATAAGTCTATGAAAAGGATATTTACCCTCACTAGTAATCAAAGAAATTGCAGAGTAAAGTAGTGAGATGTTATTTTTTCACACAAGTTGGTAAAATTTATAAAGTTTGACAATGGTGAATATTGCAAGAGTATGGGAGGAAAGGGGTACCCGCATACCCTGCTAATGGGAATGTGAATGAGCACAGCATCTTAGAGGATAATTCTAAACTTAAAACACACACAACCCCTGACCAAGCAATTTCACTCCTTAGTAGCTACCCACACACACATACAAAAAAACTCCTTATGTCTGCATAAAGAGGAACGTTAAGAAATAAATCAACAAAAGAGGACTCCTGCTTCCAGGAAGATGGAGTAGATGTACTTTCCCTATTCCTCCTGCTAAGTACAACTAAAAACCCTGGATGTAATATATAAAACAAATATTAAAAGACTCCAAAAGGTGAGAGAAGGCAAATGGCTGGGGACCTCAGAATCCAAGGAACAACACAATGATGAGTTCCCTGGGGTTTTTTGCTTTGTTTGGTTTGGTTTTGGGTTTTGTTGTTGCTGTTGCTCTTGTTTGCCTCATTCATCCCAGAATTAGAGCCGAAGAAGCCAGCAACAAAGAAATGCCAACAGGCATAGACAAAAACTCTCAACAAAAGCCTGCTTTCTCTGGCCAATGGACTGAGTAGGGGGCAACCAAGAAAGACACAAAGCTTTTAGACAATAACCACTCTATTCCAGAAAAACCATCATCCCATCCTCACCCGTACCAGCAAAGACCACTCAGGGAGCCTAGAACTACATCCTCATCAGGCTCTAAGAATGTGCCCCAATCCCCCACCCCATCACCCCAGTTGATGTCTAAAAAAACCAAGCAGAGACCAAAAATGAGCCCACCCTCCACCCATGGTGTCATGGAGGCCACACCGGGAGCAGTAATAAGGCACTCCTACCCCTCTCAACCAGGGACGTGTCAGTGGAGGTCACATGGGGAGCTGGAACTCCTACACCCAGCCAGCAGTAATGAGGAGTTTCCACCACCTTGGGTATCAAAAGGGGCCAGATGGGAAATCTGGACTTCCATCCCCATCTGGCAACAACAGAATAGCACCCACCTTCCCTTGCCAGAGAAGCTTCAAAAGAAGCCAGCTAAAATAGAAGGCTTAAATAAGATGCAGAGTCTCATAACATAATACCCAAAATGTCTAGGTTTCAATCAAATCATTTTTCATACCAAGAACTAGGAAGATCTCAAACTGAACAAGAAAAGGCATCAACAGATGCTAACACTGACATGAAAAAGATGTTAGAGATGTATGACAAGGATCTTAAAACAGCCATCCTAAATATGCTTCAACAAGGAATCATGAATATGCTTGAAGCAAATTTAAAAATAGAAAGTTGAGAAGAGAAATAGAGAGGCTCAGCAAAGGGTAGATAAGCATGAAAAAAGAATCAAATGGAAATTTCAGAACTGAAAAATACAATAACTAAAATTAAAAAAAAAAAACCAACCATGTGAATGTGTTTAGCAGTAGAATTAGAGAACAGAAGAAACAATCAGAGAACCTGAGTATAGGGCAATAGAAATTACCCAATCTGAACAATGGAGAGAAAATAGATTGAAAATATCATTAAAGGAAACTTGGGGACATATGGGACTATAACAAATATCTAACATTTACATCACTGGAGTCCCAGAAAAAAGTTTTCTAAATTAATTGGGAGTGGTGATAGTAATATCAGATAAAGTGGCTTCAGAACAAAGAAAATTACAAGAAACAGAGAATGACATTATATAGTGATAAAAAAGTCAATCCACTTAAAAGAGTCCATTTAAAAGATAGCAATTTTAAATGTGTATGCACCAAAAAACACAGCTGCAAAATAGATGAAGCAAAACCTGATAGAACTGAATGGAAAAAAAAAAAGACAAATCCAAATATATATTTGGAGACTTTAACACCCTCTCTCAATAATTGAGAAAGCTATCAGACATAACAATTAGACAGAAAATCAGCAAGAATATTAAAGAGCTTAACAAAAACAACAAACTGGATCTAACTGACATTTATAGAACACTCTACTCAACAACAGCAGAATACACATTCTTTTCAAGTGCCCACAGGATATACACAGATACACCATATTCTGGGCCATTAAAAACCAAAAAAAAAAAAAAACAAAAGCAAAGAGACAAAAAAAAAAAAAAACAATCTCAACAGATTTAAAACAACTGAAATAACACAGAGTATGCTCGTCAAACACAATGAAGTAAAACTAGAAATCAATAACAGAAAGATAAGAGAAAAATCTCTAAATATTTGGAAAATAAAAAACATGCTTTCAAATAATTCATGAGTCAAAGAGGTAGTATCAAGAGGTATCAAAAAGTACATTGAGCTAAGTGAAAATGGAAATAAGGTATGTCAAAATTTGTGGCAAAACTAAGACAACACTAAGACAGGAATTTACAGCACTAAATGCATACATTGGAAAAGAAGAAAAGTCTCAGATCAATAATCAAAACTCCCACCTCAAGAACTTAGAAAAAGGAGAGCAAAATAAATCCAAAGCAAGTAGACAGAAGGAAATAATAAAGAGAAGAGGAGAAATAACTATAATTGAAAACAGTAAAACAATGGAGAAAAATCAATGAAAGAAAGAGCTGGCTCCTTGAAAAGATCAATAAAATTGACAAACTTCTGGCACAACAAAGGGAAGAAGAGAGAATGAGGAATGAAGCCAGGGATATCACTACAGACCCTGCAGACATCAAAAGGATGATAAGAGAGTACCACAACAACTCTACACACATAAATTGACAACTCCGATAAAATGGATTAATTCCTTGAAAAGCACACACTACCCCCAACTCACCAAATATTAAATAGGTCATTTGAATAACCCTAAAACTATTAAGGATATTAAACTCATAATTTAATTTTAGAATGTCCAAAAACGGAATCAGGCCTGAATCACTGGAGAATTCTACCGAACGTTTAAAGAATTAACATCCATTCTCCACAATCTCTTCCGGAAAATAGATAAAGAGGAAAAAGTCCTGAACTCATTTATGAATCTACTATTACCCTTATACCAAAATCAGATAAAGATAGTACCAAAAAATTTTTAAAATATAGATGCAAAATCTTAACAAAATATTAGCAAATAGAATTTGCAGTATATGAAAATAATTATTCACCATAACCAAATATTGGTCAATATTTGAAAAACAATTACTGAAACCTATTTTAACGGCCTAAAGAAGAAAAATCACAAGATATACCAATTGATGCAAAAAAGGTGTTTGACAAAATTCAACACCCATTCATGTTGAGAACTCCCAGAAAAATAGGAAAGAGGGGACCACCCTCAACTTGATAAAAGGATCTACACATAATCAACAGCTAATACTATACTTAAAGGTGAAAACACAGTGTATGTTCTCCCCCTAAGATTAAAAACAAGACAAGGATGTCTGATCTCTTCCCTCTTATTCAGCACTGTGCTGGAAGTTTTAGCCAGTGCGATAAGGCAATATAAGGAAATAAAAGACATACAGTCCAGAAAGTAATATATAATACTCTCTGTATTTGCAGATGACATGATTATGATTTTATATTTTAAAAAATCCCAAGGAATCTAAAACATACAAACAAACAAACTCCAAAAAACAAACCTAAACCTTAGTAAGCATAAGTGAATTCAGCAAGATCACAGGATACAAGATAAACATACAAAAATCAGTTGTATTTTTGTATACTAGCAATGCACATGTGGAAGCAAAAGTTAAAAACAGTGCCATTTAGAAACACTCAAAACAGAGAAATATTTAAGTATAAATATAACAAAAATGTATGGGAAAACTATAAAATGTTGATGAAATAAATCAAAGATCTAAATAAATGGAAAGACATACTCTGTTCATGGACTGGAAGACTTAACATAATAGGTCAGTTTTCCCCCAAACTAATATACAGGTTTAACAAAATTACTATAAAAATCTAAGCAATGTTTCTTCTGGCTATAGATTAGATTATTTTAAATTTATGTGTAAAGGCAAAGGAATTGAATTAGCTAATGCAATTTTTTTTTTTTTTTTCTCTGTATGCAGGCCTCTCACTGTTGTGGCCTCCCTCGTTGTGGAGAGCAGGCTCCGGACGCGCAGGCTCAGTGGCATGGCTCACGGGCCCAGCCGCTCTGCGGCATGTGGGATCTTCCCAGACTGGGGCACGAACCCACGTCCCCTGCATCGGCAGGCGGACTCTCAACCACTGTGCCACCAAGGAAGCCCTCATGCAATTTTTTAAAAGGAGAATAAAGTGGGAGAAATCATTCTACTTGATTTGAAGACTTATTATATAACTACAGTAATCAAGACCATATGGTACTGGTGGAAGTATAGACACATAGATCAATGGAGCAGAATAGAGAACCCAGAAATAGACCTACACAAATACAGTCAACTGACTTTTTTTTTTTTTTTTTTTTTTTTTTTTTGCGGTACGCGGGCCTCTCACTGTTGTGGCCTCTCCCATTGCGGAGCACAGGCTCCGGACGCGCAGGCTCAGCGGCCATGGCTCACGGGCCCAGCCGCTCCGCGGCATGTGGGATCTTCCCGGACCGGGGCACGAACCTGTGTCCCCTGCATTGGCAGGCGGACTCTCAACCACTGCGCCACCAGGGAAGCCCTCAGTCAACTGATTTTTGACAGAGGTGCAAAAGCAATTCAGTTGATTTCAACAAATGATACTAAAGCAATTGGACATCCATAGGGAAAAAAAAAACTCAGCCTAAACCTCACATCTTATATAAAAATTAGCTCAAAACAGATCATGGATTTAAATATTAAATGTAAGACTATAAAACTGTTTGTAAAAAAAAAAAAATAGGAGAAAATCTTCAGGGTCTAGAGCCTGGCAAAGGGTTCTTAGATTTGATGCCAAAAATCTATTCCATAAAAGAAAAGATTGATAGATTGGATGGATCTTATTAAAATTAAAAAAAGAATTGTTTCTCTGTGAAAGACCCTGTCAATAGGATGAAAGACAAGCTACACACTAGGATAAAGTATTGTAAACTATGTATCCAATAAGGACTAGTATCTAGCGAGGAAAAGTATATACGTATTATACATATACACACATATATTATATATATATTTGAGAAGTTCTGAGAGTATGTAAATTATATATAACACCATTATATATACCATTTAATATAATATATATACACATCACCCTATGGTAATGGAATGTTCTGTATCTCAGTTGTATCATCATTAATATACTGGTTTTGATATTGTACTATAATTTTGCAAGATGTTCCCATGGGGGAAACTGGGTAAAGGGTACATGGGATCCCTCTGTATCATTTCTTACAAGTGTATGTCAATCCACAATTATCTCAAAATAAACAGTTTAATTTAAAAATAATTGTTTGCAGCATTGCTTTTATTCTCGGGGAAAAATTGGAAACAGCCTTCATGTTCTTAAGAAGGAGAATGGTTGTCTATAATGTCAGCTCCATAAAATGGAATATTATGCAGAACCTAAAGGAAAAAGAAAAAAATTCTCTCTGACCTGAAAAGCTATGTTGCAGAACTCTTTATATAGCATGGTACCATTTATATTAAAATGCACACACACACAAATAAAATAAAATGCACACACACAAAGAGTGTGGCTGCTGTGTAAATACACACACCCTGCATTCTCAATGATGGTAATATTACCAAGAAGGGGTTGAAAATTAATTTTTGGGAGGCTAAGAAATTTTACCCTTCTTGTATATAAAGCACAGATATACATAGAGTACATAGCAGATAAACAGTATATCTACAGTATTAAAATACTTCATGGGGGAGGGGAGATGTGTTTAGTATTTTTTTTAATGTTTAGGGGAAAAAAAAAGAGAGAGAGAAACTCTTTAGGGGGACAAGAGTGAAAGAACAACTTAAGAGCTAGCCTAGACCAGCATCTCTCAACCTCAGCACTACTGACATTTTGTGCTAGATAATTCTTCATTGTGTAAGGCTGTCCTGTCATTGTAGGATGTTTAGTGGCATCCCTGGCCTCTACCCACTAGATGCCAGTAGCACCAACACCCAGTTGTGACAATCAAAAATGTCTCCAGACATTGCCATATGTCCCTGGAAGGCAAAATTGCCCCCGGTTGAGAACTACTAGACAAAGGACTGGAAGTCACAGATCAAACCCTGGCCGTGGGGCACACAGTGCAGCAGTAGTGATGGATCCTTAGTGCTTTCATTTCTGACCAAGAGAATATATTCAGGGCTTACTTGTGTCATTAAAAATTAATTTTTCAAAAATTGCTCTAGCTGGGAAATGCAGTCCTAGAGAGGAGAAGAGACCTGGGCAGCCCTTGGGATTTGGATCTAAACCCAGCCCTTCCCCTCCCTGCTCTGGGACCACCAGCAAGCACCCCCTGTCCCCAGAGAGCCTCTGTTTTCCCACCCCTCCTCTTGCACACACACCCCAATGCTGACACTTTTCAGCATGCCCTCCATTCTCCATGCTTTGCGTCCAAACCTCCACGCTCAGGCAGCTCTCTATCAGGATGCTGTGTGCCTCTCCTCTGCCTGGAAAACTCTTACTTATCCCTAAACTCCAGTGTCCTGTCCTCCAGGAAGCCCTCATCACCTCTCACCAGCATTTAAAGGGCTTTCTGCTGTGATGCCACAGAACCATCCCTCCATGCAAGACGCACACACCATGCCTGGCTGTTTACAGAGCATGGTGCATATTCCAAATTGACTGCCCCTTCCCAACCACCCCTTGCCACCTTGTTCTCAGCTGGGTTCCTTTGCCCTCTGAATCTGGTTGGTTCAGCTAAGCATGGAGTGGGGAGGAGAGTGTGGTGGGTGTTGCGTCTCTGGCTTCCTCCCTCCTGGGCCCCCCCTTTGGCAGTGCCTGAGTTTCTTTTCCTAGGGACACAGCTCTGGCAGGGCTCCAGTAACCACTCCTTCCTCTCATCCTCTATCCCCTGAGGGTGGTGACAAGTCCCCTGGTTCTACACCATCTCTTGTTAGCACCTTAACCTGGTCCCCACCCTGTGAATCCTTCCTTCACTGAGCCCTCAACAGTTCTCGAAATGTTCCTGACGAGGCCCTGATCTGACACAGGTATGCATCCCTGAAACTCAACTACGAGCTCCCGGGGCACAAGAACTGTGTAATTTCATTCTGCTTGATTTTGTTTTTAATCTGAGAACCCCAGTGGTTGGCAGTGATAAGACCTAGAACATGGGCAGGGCTCAGTGAAAGCTCACTGAATAAATGGATGAAAGAATGAAGAATAGATGGATGGATGGACTTACCGATGGATGGAAGGACAAATGAGCAGATGGACAGATGGACCAGTGTATGGATGGGAAGACATTCAGACTTGACTTTTGCAAACATTAATATCAGCTGAAATTCCTTGAGTGCTCACAACTTGTCAGGCATGGCACCAAGCCTTTTATATATGTTCACTCTACCTCTATGACCAGTCTATGAGGCAAGAGTATCATCATGAGGAAAGAGAAGCTAGGAAAGGTTAGGTCACTTGCTCAAGATCACAGCTGGGAAGTGACAAGACTAGGATTCAGTCCCACCAGCCACCAGAGCCTGCAATCCTGACAACATGGGGATGTTGCTGGGTGACTGAAGGACCCCAACGTCTACCATTGTCACAGGGATGCTCTCCTGTCCCACGCCTGTCCCCCCACCTCCAGGCCCTGGGTGGCCCTTGCTCTTTTCACAGTGGGCCTAGCTTCAGCATGCATTCCTCCGAGAACACTCCCTACCTCCATCCACCCTGAGTGTCTCTGAGGATATCTGGTTTGCACGTGTGGAGCCCAGAGAGGCACCAGGCTCCTTCCACTCCAGCTGGCAAGCCCTTGTTTATCTCTTGAGCAGGCAAGAGCTTTACAGGTCTTTGGGTTTCTGCTCAAAGGAAAAACCTCCTCCCGGGGGAATTGCTGGGCTTATGAAGAACAGCCTGGGGCACCTGCTCATCCTAGAGGTGAGTTTCATCCTAGAGGTAAAAAGCACCCACTTAGGAGACACGAGGTGTGCTTGGTGATCCCAGCTCTGGAGTGTTGCACTGGACCCTTCCCCTCTGAGCCTCGGTAAACCAGGACTCCTGGTGCTTTCTGGCTGGACTATGGTGAGGAACAGATGGAAGGTCATCCAGCTAAACTGCACAGGTAATAAAGAGTCATCATCATCACTCCCTCAGCCTGCCTTGTTCACCTGCTCACATTTCCCCAAACATTTCTGCAGAACCCTTTGATTTGGCCATCTCTGTGAGGATTGCCAAGAAGCCTTCCTCCCCATTCGGCAAAGTAAGAAATTGAAATACAGAGAGCTTAAGAGGCCTGTCAGAGGTCACACAGCAGGACAGAGGCAGAGCCGGGCCCTAACCCCAGAGATCTCTGCAACTTCCCAGCACCCTGCATCCCTCACTGCACCTGGCCCCTGGCTCAGCTCTGTTGTGGAAGCAGCAGGCATTCTTTATTTCCTTCATTAGTTATGCATGGCACGTTTGGAACAGGGCCCTTGGTGATTAAAGCGCCTCTGGACAGAAAAGCCGAGCTGAAACATGAGTGAAACTATTAAAAGGAAAACAAAACAGCAGCATCAAGAGGGATGTCTCCAGGCAGAAGCACAGGAGTGCCACTGAGGACATGACCTCATCCCAGGCGCTCAAAGAGCTGAAGGCTTCACCTTGGGTCCTCCTTTTGGATTCCAGTCACCCCAGGACCAGGTCAACTGCCATCATCATCTACAACAGTAGCATCATTCCTAGAGTTTTGGGGTCAGGCACACCTGGTTTTCATCCCTGTTTTGGCTGTGTGACCTTGAACAGGTGAATTAGCCTCTCTGAGCCACAGTGTGCTGGGCCTTGATTTCCAGGGCAGTTGGGGAGTATGTGAAAAGATGTAGGTGAAGCCATAGCAGAAGACCTGCTACATTATAACTTTAATAAGTAATAGATTTCTGTTCTTCTTTTACATTCTAAAAAGCTATTTTACACACATTTTAGGGAAGGGCAAGCATTCAGGCTCTGCAGCAAGCGGTCTGCAATGCAGCCTGGCTCCAACTCTAACTGTGTGATTGGGGAGAAGGTTATATAACATTTCAGTCTCATTTTCCACGTTCTTTAGATACGGCTAACAATAACCTCTACCCCTAGGCCTGCGAGAAGTTTAAATGCAATAACACATGCAGGGGCTTGTCACAGTACCTGACACAGGACAAGTACACCATAACTGTGATTCATATTTTCCATCTTCCCAACATGTCCACTTGGTAGTCAGGATATGTATTATTGCCCCTTTTTGCAGGTGATGGAAGTACGGCTCAGGGAGGTGAAAAAGCTTGACCAGGTCAAAAAGCCAGGAAATGGCAGAGCTGGGACCTCTGCACTGGGGTCCTGACTCTATGTCAGTGAAGATCCTGACAAGAACCCTAAGGTTGTTTATTCCACAGGATCCTGTGTTTTTGGTCAGCTCTGCTCAAGCAGAATGGACTGGAAATCACCTTGTTTAAAAAAAAAGAAAAAAAAGGGGCTTCCCTGGTGGCACAGTGGTTGAGAGTCCACCTGCTGATGCAGGGGACGCAGGTTTGTGCCCTAGTCCGGGAAGATCCCACATGCCGTGGAGTGGCTGGGCCCGTGAGCCATGGCTGCTGAGCCTGCGCGTCCGGAGCCTGTGCTCCGCAGTGGGAGAGGCCACAGCAGTGTGAGGCCCGCATTCCGCAAAAAAAAAAAAAAGAAAAGAAAAAAAAAGCCTAGTACACAGCTTCAGGCTGATCTGATTTCAAACCCTCTTCATAGCTGTGTGACCGTGGCTGGTACACTTAGCTTCTCTGGGCCTCATTTTCTCTTTTTTAACTTGGCAATATAATTACTGCTTCACTCCTTGGGGTCGACATGAGCAGGAAGTGAGGATGGGTGTCAACGTGCTCAGCACCGCACTAAAGACACAGCGAGGCCTCAGAAAATGGCATCATTCCCTCCCTGCCCCCATCAGTGCATCTGTTATTGCCGCCCCTGGGGCTCCTGGCACCAGCTTCATTCCCAGCCAGAGGGCCCTGCGTGACTGACAGAACCTGATATTCTGGCTGAGAGAGCAGCTTCGTCTCCATCAGCCTGCTCCAGCATCCCAGGAACCTGCCACAGCAGTGTCCTTCCACCTGGTCACTGGCAGCTAATGAGACCACAAGGCAGGGCGGGAGAGGCCAGTCCAGACCCCCCAGGTCCTGCATCTCTCTTTCTCTCCCTCTGTCTTCCTCCCAACTCTGACTCCTCTTTCCTTCCCCTCATCCCCCTTGAAACTTTCAAGGAAGCACCCTAAGGCCTCTGATGATGATTCAAAAATTATTAACATCAAGGAAGTACAAGATGATTTAATTCTACAAACTCAGTGGATTCTTACTCTGATCGAGGGACACTAAGAATACAAAGTTGAATAGGACACTGTCATGCACTTGGGGAACTCCAGAGAAAAATGATGCATCAACAGAAGTGTACAAAACTGGAGGATGTCCCATAACAAATAAGATTTATAACAATGGCCATTTATTTATTCGGCTCTTTTTTTTTTTTTTTTTTGCGGTATGTGGGCCTCTCACTGTTGTGGTCTCTCCCGTTGCGGAGCACAGGCTCCGGACATGCAGGCTCAGTGGCCATGGCTCACAGGCCCAGCCGCTCTGCGGCATGTGGGATCTTCCTGGACTGGGGCACAAACCCATGTCCCCTGCATCGGCAGGTGGACTCTCAACCACTGTGCCACCAGGGAAGCCCTATTTGGCTCTTTATATGTGTCCCTGTTGAAGGTCACAGCCCAGGTTCAGAGGGGTTGTGAGTATTACCCCAGGTCACACAGCCAGGAAGGGATAGAATGGAAATTCAAACCCAAGTCTGTCTGGTCTCAAAACTTGGGCTCCTTCTACTTCATCAGGTTTATCTCTGACTCTCCAAAACACAAAAGAAATAGTTGCCATGCAATGTGGAAAGTGAAACAGAGCACAGATGACACAGTGAATGACTTCGCCTGGGGAGGGGGCAGGAAGCACTACACAGAGCAGTCTCACGAGCTGGGTATGGAAGAGTGGTGATTGTGTATGTATTGCTCTATATCTGTGTCTATATTTCTACTTTTCTATCTCTGTATCTATGTCTATCTATTATCTGGTCTCCCAACTTCTAAGCTCCCTGCACTGTGTATGGTGATTATAACTGAATTCACACAGCTGGGGCTGGGAGTTGACTGGTTAATCAAAAAAAGTCCATTAAAGCAGGAAATAATTTAAACAACAAAATATCTGCTGCCTGTCTTAGTCTGTTCAGGTTGGTATAACAAAATACCTCATCGGATAGCTCATGAACAACAGAAGTTTATTTCTCACCGTTCTGGAGGCTGGGAAGTCCGAGATCATGGTGTCAGCATAGTCATGTTCTGGTGAAGGCTCCTTTCCTGGATCATAGCAGCACCTTCCGGCTGTGTCCTTGCATGGTAGAAGGGGCTGAGAGCTCTCTGGCATCTCTTTTATAAGAACACTAATTCCATTCATGAGGGCTCCACCCTCATGACCTAATCACTGTAGAAAGGCCCCACTTTCTAATACCATCACACTGGGCATTAGAATTTCAACATATGAATTGGGGGGGGTGCTCAGGACTCAAATACTCAGACCCATACTACTGCCTAAACATCTTGTTCTAACTTAAAGCATGTAAATGTACATGTATCTGAACATATTTAGATGGAAGCCTGAGGCCTTTAAGAATAGTCTGTTGATGGAATTCTGCATCTCTTTCTCCATAAACCATAGCCATAATATGTCTAACATTTATACTTCAGGCACCCTCAAAATGAAAGAAGAAAAAGCAACCTGAGTGCCGACACCTTCTGGATTTTTATGCTTATTTTCCTGATCCTTTACAGGTCTCTCACCCACACATAACTGGACAAAAAATGTTTTAGTAACTGACCTTTATGGAGTCATTCAACTTCATTCAACTTACTTCTCATAGAAATGGAACTTTCTTCCCTATATTTTACTTGTATTGAACTCCTTATTGTAACTGTGTTATTTAGTTAAATATGATGTGAACTGATAAAGTATGAGTGCACAAAAGAGAAAGTGGTCATTCCTATGAAAGCTAAGTTGAATGCTTTGGAAACACTCCACAAAAATGAGTTATTTCAAGGTAACAAATGCAAATGATTCCTGCTACACTGCAGCTTAACTGGCAGAGCATAAAGACTTGTGTCAGTTCAACTGAAGAGTAAGCTATTGGCCTTGGCTTTCGCCCACCACCAGCTTCAGGGAATAGGGAAGAGTCATTTATCAAGGCAGAGTTAAGTGGAAGCCTGATGGAGACTATTTTATACTTCTGAGCCCCTTCCCACAGCGTCCATGTAGGGTGGGGACCTGCCCATGCTCTGGCCTGGTCCTTTTCCCCCCTCTCCTCCCAAAGGGAAGGAAAGAACTAGCAAGACCCTACAAACACTGAACAGCCTATTTTTACTACTGGGTAGGGCCACTGTGCCAGAAATGGACAGCTCGTTGTCACAGCCATCTCTTCTTCTCTCACTTTCAGGGCTCTCCTCTCTTGCCTCCTGTCTCACACTGGTGGCAGGAAGTCATAAGAGCATATGTTGTGAGAGGATGGAGAGAGAAGAGGATCTGGTAGAAGAGGAGCCTGGGAAGTGGGCAGGCATCAGTCTGTGAACGTCTTGGATACCAGGCTAAGGCATTTGGACTTTATCTTCCAGGCAATGAGGATTGATTGAGGTTGAATCTGTGCTAAAGAATGGTCACTTGAGCAGTTGACATGGAGAATGGAGAACTGGAGAAGAAAGGAGGCAGGGAGACCACGGAGGAGGCTGCTGCAGTCACCAGGGCAAGAGATGATGAGGCTTAAACTAACATGGGGAGGAAAGTGGGGATGGGGGGACCATACCAGACCTAACAATGGATTAGAAATGAGGAATGAAACAGAAAAATCTCTGATGATATCCAGGTTTCTGTCTTGACCAACTGTCACCACCCTGTCCCCAGTAAGATGAGGAAGACAAGAGGAGCAGGTTTGCAGTCAGAAAGATGAACGCTTCTGTGTTGACCATTTAATAAGCTTGAGAGGCAGCCAGAAGATTTCCAGAGACATTCAGACCTACGGAAGAGATGGCATCTTAGAAACGGATCTGTTCTAGCTGCTTAAATCTAGTGAAAGCCACGTTCTGCCTTGAGGATATTTGATTGCTCTTGCTCAGTTCAATAATTCGCAGCAGAACAGGTACAGTGGGAAAAGCCATGGTTGTGAGATCATCCTGATCTGGGTAGAAATTCCTAGCTCTGTTGATATGCATTCCATGAGCCTCTGCATATGTGTGATTTCATGTCTCTGAGCCTCTATTTCTTCATCTATCAAGTGGAAATAAATAAAAATACATTTTCATGGACTATATTGAGAATCAAAGGAGATCATGAATGTAAAGTCCCAAGCTAGTACTTAGCACATAGTAGCTGTTCAATAAATGGTGCTAACTAGTAATTAGTAATGGTATTTTAATTGGAATCTAGAAAATGGCATCTATTATTTTATTAATCCTATAGAAATCAAAGAGTTGTAATTCTAGAGTGGTGGGTCTAGTGACTCCAAGGGGTTTAAGGTATTTATTCATCTCAGTTCAACAAGATTTTCCAGGACTCTCCTGGGTGCTAAAAATTTAGGATGAGCTTCCAGAGTTTGCCATGTTTCTCCCTGCTACACACACACATCCAAGGAGACAGTCACGATCACCAAGGGGGTTTCCCCCCAGTTGCATAAAAGCTCTTAAGGGCTGAGTTAAACAGACGTTGCACGCTGGGCACATAGAGAATAGTCATACCAAGCAGGTACCCTGTGGGCTTAGAGCCCAGTGGTGGGCATCAGTGAGTCTGGAATGAGCTTTTTCTCCAGGAACCAGTGTCACCCCCGCCTCAGGCTCCCTGCCCATGCACAAGGCTTCTAGCCCATCTGTGTCCTTGAGAACATGCTGGGCTTCTGACCCAGGCAGCAGCTGGTCCACTACCTGCTGCCCCTGACCAGGCACCTGTCCAACTCTGAGACAGTGAGGACAGCAAAATAGAACCTGAGAGCTGGGGAGGAATGTGGAAATCATCCAGGGCATGGAATGTGCATCTCACTGAACCTGGAGCCAGAAAAACATTTGATTTTCAGTGAACTTGGCCCTCTACAAGCTCTGCAGGTAGAGGCAAGCACTTTTCACTTTGAGCTTGCTTCTTTGTCTGTAAAAGGGACAATATCATATCTCACATATATTAATATATCTACCTCATAGGGTTATTGTACGGACTGTGTAAGAGATACACTATTAGAACTCTTGATTGGAAATGACAGACATTCATTGAATTCCAACTTAAGGGGAAAAAACAAGGAGGCATTTATTGGTTCAAGGTGTAACTGAAAAGTTTGAGTACATCTAACTTCAGAAGCCAGGTTCTCAAATAACATCATCAGAAATCTCTCCGTGTCTCTGTCTCTCTCATGTTTCTATCCCTCTCTGTCTCTCTGTCTCTGTCTCTCTCTTCTACTGTCCTCCAAAATTGCTTTATTTTCAGATAAACTTTCTCTTGAAGCAGCTCTAGACTTATATTCTACCAGCAGAAAGAGAGTGTTTCTTTACCAATAGTCTTAAGATTGGCCTTTTTGGGGTTTGCTTGGCACATTTTAGGTTAAATGTCTACTCCTCAACCAATCACTGTAGCCAGGGAAATACCATATTCCCATCAGCCAAGTTTAAGTAGTGTGTCCAGGTTTGAAACCCTGGATTCCGGGTTGGCTCAACTCCACCCAGTTAACAAGGACTGATCATGGAGAAAAAAAAAGTAACCAAAGGAAAATCAAGAAGCTACTATAGATAAAAGGTGGAATGATACTGGACATGTCAAAACGACAGACCACTAAATATGTGTAGGCTTTGTTAATTTTCACCAAATGGGGCTAATTTTCATCCTCATCAACATGATCATCATTATTATTATCACTGTCATTATTAACATTTTTGTCATCACTGGCATCCTCACAGGCACATAATAAATCATACCTGTGTGTTCCTGTGAGCCACTGCTCCCCATGTAGCCTCTTCTACAACTATTCTGTACCTAGAAGAAGGCTCTTGGCACTCAGACAGGGTTTCTGAGAATGCAAGACTCCCCTACTTGCCTTCCCCCTGAAACTGTCCAGCCCCTGCCTTCATCTTTCTCTATGTTCTGAGATGGATCCGCTCTGCATGTGGTCTCTGCTCTCACCCAGCATCAGATACCAGCTTTTACTCTCCTCATATCCTCATAGCTGAGGCCCACTGACCACCACTCTACGTACCCAGTTCTGTTCCAATTCTGGACAAATCAGTAAGTTTGAAAGAACCCCAGCCTCATTCTCTAAATCACATCACACACAGTACCATAATTCTCTCCCCAACATTAGGACTTGTTTTCATCTCTGGAATTTATCCTTGGTCCTATATCCTGAGTCCCTAACTGATAATCTGCTTTGGATGAGTATATCAGCAAACTTTTGGTTACAAATAACAGAAAACCTCATTCAAATTGACTTTTAAAAATAAAAGGAATTTATTGGCTGATGGGTGTAAAAAAAAATTCAGAAGTATTTCAGGCTTCAGGCAAAGCTAGATCCAGCAGCTCAGTGACGTTACCAAGGATCTGGTTTCTTTCCCTCTGTTAGCTCTATCTTCTACAGTGTTGACTTCATCCCAAAGCTGTTACCCTAGTATTCCCAAGGTAGATTCAAGTAGCTTCCTGGGCTATATGTTCCATTTTTATGGCCAACAGGAAAGGACAGCTCTTTGTCACAGAACTCCTAGCATAATTCTAACGGATTAATTCTGATTGGGTCAGCTTAGGTCCAAAGCCCATGCTTGGTTGGTTTAAGAGAACCATGGTGGGGTCAATCCCAAGCAAATCACATGTCTGGAAATTTGGAATCTTATTACCATTAAGGAAGGGGGAATATTGCTGGCCAGCAGTTAGATTATGTCCATTATTGGATATTCTAAAGAGTTGTGCTCAAATTGTACCTGGAGGTGAGCCCAAGCTTTGCCTATATTCTCAGAGACATCCTGCCATCTCCTTTCACTTAAAGTCTCCTTCAGAGTTGGGAGACAATTAATTGAAATTCTTTATCTTGAGTCTGGGTAAAGCATATATTGAGTTTCTTTGTACTCCTCTTGCTATTTTTCTGTAAGCTTGAAATCATTTCCAAGTAACATTAAAAAAAATCTATAGTGCATGACCCATGTTTTGCCCCCATAGATAAGATTCGTGTAATCTTGATATTTGCTTTATCTTTGCTGAGGGTATGATAGAAAAGGGGGATGGGTATTCAACAAAGTTGTTCAGAATGTTGGGAGCACTGGTCTGGGAAGAAACTTCTAAGCTTTGATTGGCAGGATGTGTATAAAGTAACAAAAAATCAAAGCCTTCCAAACAAAAATTAAGGCATGGGACCTCAAAATAAACACCTCCAAAGTGGAGCCAAAAGTTACTTTAGCAGGGTCTCATCTCCTGTCTCAGTTACCCCATTGCTTCATATGGGATGTGGGTTGATGAAAAGGGGCTGGCTTGTTCTCTCCCTTTCCCAGTGGAAGCGTTTATAGCAATTATACTGTGCTTGCCTCATCATTTGGGTTGGGGGAGGAGACATATAACTTGTCTGTTTAGTTCACCAGTTTTTAGATCAAGAGGAATGGCACTCGAGGAAACGTACGAAGACCCTGCAGCTGAGGAGCCTCATCCACACCTGAACCTGATTTAGATGACATGACTCTAAACCTTGAGCCTGCACCTGACAACATAATTGATGAGATTTAGGGAAAGTACTAGTAGGAATGAAGGTAATTTACATATGGGAAAAACATAAATAGTTTCTGATTAGGGAGCTGACCATGGTGGTTTTAAAACATGGCCCCAAAATTCTCTGACATTCCTCCCCCCAAGAGTTGGATCTATGTCCATTCCCCTTGAATCAAGGCCAAACTTGGTAATTGGTTGACCAAGAGAGGACAACAAAAGTGGCACTATTTGACATTTGAAGCTAGATTAGAAAAGGCATGCAACTTCTGCCTGGTTCTCTTGAGATGCTCACTTTTGGAATCTAGACAAGAGGAAGGCTGACCAGCCTGTGGCAGGATCAAGTAGAGAGATATTGGGGCACCAACAGTTCTCAATCCCAGCTGAGCTCCCAACTGACCATCAGCACCAACTTGCCAGCCATGTGAGTGAGCAATCTCGGGGGTGAAGTCACCAGCCCTAGTCAAGTATCCCCAGCTAATGCCACATGGAGCAGAGACCAGCCTTCCCCACAAACCCTGCCCAAATTGCAGATTAGTGACCTAAATAGATGACTGTTTCTTATCAAATCACTGTTTTGAAGTGGTTTATTATGTAGCAAAAGTAACTGGAACACCATGCAAATGGATGCAAAGGCACTTCAAAAGAGAATAATTTTGATATCAAAGTATTAAGAGACACCCTTGGGAATATTTTTTTAATCCATGAATATTTGTTCAAAAATAAGCCTCTTGATAAATGTACTGCAAATGTCAAGTGAAAAATAAAGAAGGTTGTAATGAGCTGTCCAGTTTTACTGAAAAAAAAAACACCCTTAAATTCAACACGATTCAATTCTTGTTTGTCCTTAAAATCAACACATAGCTTCCATTATGACCTGTGTTTTTCTAAATATAACCTCTTGTTAATTTTATTTCATTTTTAAACTCTTGACAAAGTCTAAATCAAATCTATTAGTCTGTATTTACTACAAAATGGTAGTCCCTACTTGAAGTGGTTCATATTGAATGGGATATTTTTTTCTGGTCCCCAATTATTCTTGGGAAACCAAGATCCTCTTCAATTGCCTTGCCCATACCATGTTATTGCTGTGTCCCTTGGCTATCAGACTTGTGTTTTCCTTAGCACCAGAAGACCCCAATCTTCCAGGATATCCTCCCACTTCCAGCCTGCCCATCTTTCAGTATATGCCCACCTCCTTGTACCCACTGAGAAAGGACATCAGGGACAGTTGTCTCTTACCACAACCCCACCATGCCCTGCACTACCTCATACCCTGCCTCCCACTCTGCTTTTCCATTTGTCTCCACCTCTTCAGTTCTTTGTCTTTCTTCACCCTCTTCTCTGTGCTGTCCTAAGCTCTCCTCTTCATTCCAGGTGTCTACTTGGATTATACCAGCCTCTTCCAGGGAATAACCCAGACCAATTCCATCCAGTCCCCAGTGCCAGTTCACAATGCTGACATTTCTGCCAGATTGGCCCCACTTATCACCAAGAGAAAGAGGTAGCAGTTAACCATGTGTTCTCAAGGAAAATTGAGATTGACAGCGACTTGCCTTGGGGCTAGATCTTGGGACAGGAATCTTGTGAATGGGACTTCACATTAGGAAATTCCAAATCCAACCTTTTTTCATCAGACATTGGGGGCTCATAACCCACTGTATAGTGGTTAGAATTCCTTATGTTGAAAGTATCAGAACCTCCAACTCAAACTGGTTTAAACTATAAAGAAAATTTTTTGTCTCACATAACCAAAAAGGGCAGAGGTTGGCTTAGCTTTAGATAAGGCTTGGTTCAGACTCTCAAGTGATGCCACAAAGAATCCAATTTCATTCCATCTCTCCTCTCTGCCTTCTGCAATAGTATCTTCATCCTAAAGTTGGCTCCTTTCTTGTCAGAAGATATCTGTCAGTATCTCCAAAAATTACTAAATTCACTCACCAACAGCTCTATACAAGTCTCAGAAATGAGTCCTTATTATTATATTAATTCAGCCCCATCAGAGAGACCATAATCCTTCCCCCAACTTTCTTCCTGCCCCCGGTCACCAATACATACATGTACACACACACACACACACACACACACACACTGAAAAGCAGAAAGGGATGTAAAGCAAAAAATAAATACTTGTCCCACCTCTCAGAGAATCCTGGACATATTAGTATATGCTTTTTCACCTTTAAAATATATATTTATACATGCTAGGTAGAAAGAGATATAGATTATATATATATATGTTTGTACACAACAAAAATGTTATACATAGTTTATAGTTAACAAAATGTTTAATATATACACTCATTTTGAACTTTTCCTCATATTAATTAATATTCTTTTACAATATAATTTCTAATGGTACCATTTAATTCTGTCCCTTATATCAGCACTTCTTTACAGGCTTCCTAACCACCAGTGTTTTTATTTGGAAGCCCTAACCAATGCCTCAGTCTGCTATTGTCAAAAAACTTTAAAAAAATTGTTAATTTTATTAGTCTTGATAATGGCATTATGGTTATACTTAAAAGGAAGAAAAAATTTTTATTGGTAAGAGGTACATACTAGGTCAAATGATAAGATTCTAAGACTTACTTTAAAATATTCCAGGAATAAATAAAAGGCGGGGTGGCGGGAGGTGGGGTGGGCAGGGGATTAGAGGTTGCTGAACAAGAGAAAAAATATTGAGTCTTATTGGCCCTGGTTGGCTGACTTCGATTATTTCACTGGCTGACCCTTGTGTAACTTCTGTAACCAGGGACATAAAAGACACTGATGAGAGACAAGATGAGAAATGAAAGCTACTCTTATGAAGGGGAAAATGGATGTTGGAAGGCTAAAAATTGACTCCAGACCACAAGTTCCACATACTTCCTGGATGGAGGGTGTGTTAAAGGTACTTAACTGCCCCCAAGGCGGTGATAACATTTTGTGTCTGCACACCTTTTCACATTTCATCCATTATCTCCTTGGAGCCTCACACTTCCTCTTCCTCTGAAAGGTAAATACTAGTAATCCTGTTGTCCATATGAGCAAACTGACATTCAGGCCAAGAACATATGACAGGTCAGCAGTGGAGATGTGACTTGAACTCCTAAATTCTATATTTTTTCATGGTAATGCCACTGACTTCTTACAAGATAAGTTTCTAGAAAACCAAATTCAAACCTACCCCCAAATGACAAAACATGGTCCAGGCCTAAGTTTTTAGTCCCCCACTCAGTACACAAATATATCCACTAGGACAGCCAGTTCTATGTTGATGATTCTGAAAACTCTGAATTCCACCATCTGTGAGTCTAAGGGATGATGTGTCCCGCCCTAAGGCTCCCTGACAGCATTACTGTTTGAGTTTCCCTACTTGTTTGGATACTCCATTGGACTCCAAGTCCTTTCTTCTGTTCTTGCCTTTCTTCATCCAATGTTTATTGAATGTCTATTTAAACCCAAAGTCCTCACCATAACAATCAAGGTCCCCCACCTCTATTACTCTTACCTCCTGTCCAACCACTTTCCTCTTGCTCACCCCAATCTAGCCAACTGGATCTCCAACTGGATTCCCATTCCTCAGATATGCCAGGCACACTCCCACCCCAGGGCCTTTGCAGTCCCTGTTCTATGCCCACATGGCTTGTTCCCTTGCTTTCTTCAAGCTGTTGCTTAAATAGCACCTTATCAGTGAGGCCTTCTCTGACCCACCAGAAAAAATATTAACATCCCCAGCTCTCCCCAGTTCCATCTCTGCTTAAAATTTTTCCATAACAATGTTCACAACAAATGTCTTACTCATTTATATGTTTATTGTGTATCTCCCTGCCCTTGAGAAGGTGAGAACTTCAAAGGCAGGGATCATATCTGTTTTGTTCATTGATGAATTTTAAGAAGCTGGAACTATTCTTGGCACATGGTCGGTGATCAGTAAATATTTGTTGAAATAATGAATGCTATCAATACAGCCATCTAGCCATACTTTTTTGCCTTTAGGGTTTTCCAGACATGGATGATGCTAGCCTAAGTGTCTTCTGATGTCAGAAGACCAGATGAGACTCTCCAGGGGCATCTCTGCAGAGCCCTTCTTACTCTTCAGGTGCTCCTTTTTCTCCCCCATGGCAGTGGGAGGATGGGGTAGTACCCAGAACACCACTAGCTCTGAAGAAACCCTCTCTCTTCCTCTCTTTTAACTTCAACCTTTTTATGCCCGTAAGTATGGCCAAACTTGCTTCAGAATCGGTTAGTATATCTTTCGTGGGTGGACTGGCACCTCACGTTGCCTGGGGGTGCTTGTCACCTATATTTCATTTCTGGACTTTGTAGCCTCAGCTGACATTGAGCTAGAAACAGACCATTTTAACAAATACAATATATCATTGAATTTTCACAAGGACCCTGCAACATAGATGACTTTATCTCCATTTTGCAGATAGGGAAAATGAAGCTCAGAGAGTCCTTCCTCTCTGGTCTCTGAGACTGAGTAAACGCTTGTGAAGTAGTCTCTCAGTTGCCCCAGAGAACTATGGATAATGCTGTCCTCAGCCCCTGGATGCCAGCCCTATCCAGTGAGTCAGGGTCTGATTATCTGCTGTTTTCTCTGTAGGACTCTGACTCCCACCCAGTCATTAGAACATTCTCTACCCCCAACCAGGAAGTGCCAGAGAAGTTGCTGACTCTGACCAGCTGGACCGTTGTCCACCGCTGCAATAAGTAGTTTGGTGGGGAGATAAATGGATGTGATTATTAGCTCAAATGAGGCTTGGGGTTATCTCTGGATTTTCTCTATCCTTATGGCAGACACAATGGAGAGGGGAGGGGCTGTGATTTCAGAAGCCAGGGGAGGGGACTAAGTACCTTTGTGACTTGAATTGTACCAAAGCTTGACAGTCAAATGGGTTTGGGTTTGGATCCAATTTCTGTGACCTTGGACAAGTCAATTCACCTCTCTGAGCCTATTACATTTCTCTGTACGAGCAAGCAGAGACATGCTCAGAATGTTCTTCCCCACCAGAAGAAGATTACTCTCAAAGTTCTGGTTTGAAGGATTTTACATACATTTTAATTCTACATGAATTACTTCTAAGCATCTTATCTCCTGTTGCAACCCCTCAGCAACATCTTGAAAGAGCAAAGTGAATTCCTATTCAAAACAACAACAATAATAATAGCAGCCAACATTTACTGAGCTCTTTTATATACAAGCACTTTACAGGCATATTACCATTTAATCCTCTCAATAATCCTAAAAAATATATTCTATTTTATCGTCTCTTTATATATGAGGAAAATTGGTTTATGTGGCTTGCCCAATGTCACAAATTTGGTGAGGGGTAAGACCAGGCCTAGAACCCAAGTTCTATTCCCCCAAACCAAATTTAAATCCTCTGTTTAATGCCTCATTTGCATGTGCCGTGAAGTCTGTGGAATATTCTGATATGGGCTTGAAGTGGCTTCATTAGAGTAACTTTTATGCAATCTGATTAAACTATTTTTATGAGCACTTACTATACTTGTCTCCCTGAGTCCCTGTTTCTTCATCTGTAAACTGGGGGTGATAACACTTCCCTTCAAATGGCTGTTTTGGATTGAATGAGATATAATAAGTGTTCAAGAAATATCAATGTTCCTTCTTTTCCCCTCAAAAATTAATATAAATTGATTTGATGAAATAATGATGCCTGGGATTTTAAGAACATCAATAAAAATAGGAAAATAAGTAAGATATAAAATTGATAATGTTGGAAATTTTCAGCCTATCTATTTAGTGTGTCACTCAATGCTACAACATTTGAGATGCTGTGCACTGCACTGACACAAGAGTTGGATGACATGAAAAATAGAGTGGAGAAGGTGTCATTCTCACTGAATCAACAGACATCCATTGAGCCAGTTTCTCCAGCACTGTGGGGTCAGAGGTAAAAGTAATTGACTTGCTCTCATGGAGATTACATTCTGGTGAGAGAAACAGAAAAAAAAATAATGTTTCTAAGAGCAATAAGTGTTATCAAAAGCAAAACAAGATAATCACATAGAGTGTAACTTGGGATAAGAGGGGCTATTTTAGAGAAGGTCAGCAGCTAAAACTTCCCAGAGAAAACATTTGTACAAATGCCTGAATATTGAGGAATACTCAAGAGCAAGAGGATAAGTGGTGGAATAACAGGATTTGAAAGATAAGTGGGGCCAGACAATGTGAAACCTTAAAGCCTATGGTAGGAAGTTTGGGTTTTATTCTGAGTTCAATAGGAAAGATGTATGAGACGTGTAGGAGGCTAATAACTTGATCTGTTTCATACTTTTAAAAGCCACATTGGACCCAAACAAATATGAACACTTGATTTATGACAAAGACAGCATGCAGAGCAGTGCAAGGGAAAATGATCTTTCTTTTAATAAATGGTGTTGTGTCAATAGGGTAGACATACAGTCAAAAAAAATTAATCTTAAACCCTACTTCCTACCATGCACTAAAATCAGTCCTATGTGGATTGTAAATCTAAATATAAAAGCTAAAGCAATAAAGATTCTAAAAGGTAACAAGGAGGATGTTTTCATGACCTTGATAGACAAAAATTTCTTAAACAGAACACAAAAAGCACTAACTGTAAAGGAAAAATTGATAAATTGAACTACAATAAAGTTAGCAAATTTTGATGCCGAAAGATACCATCAAGAGAGGAAAAGTGCAAGCCACAGGCTGGGAGAAGATATTTGCAATATATCTAGCCTTAAAGGATTCTTACCCAGAATATATAAAGAATTCCTACAAATCAATAAGGAAAAAACAGATATCACAATAGAAAAATTGATAAAAGATATGAACAAGCACTTCACAAAAGAAATTTTCTAAATAGTCATTAAACATGTGGATAAGTACTTCATTAACCATCAGATAAATTCAAATTAGAACCACTACATACTCATTACATACATAGAATGGATAAAAGTAAAAGTAGATTGACAATGCCAAGGGTTGGTGAAGATGTGGAGCAACCAGAACTCTCATACACAGCTTATAAGGTATAAATTTGTATCCCAACTTTGGAGAACTGTCTGGAAATATCTACTAAAGTTGAATATATATTCAACTTTAGTAGATATTTCCAGACAGTTCTCCAAAGTTGGGATACAAATTTAGATTCACCCATTTATTTCATTCATGGGACTATAAAAAACTTATATGTATCAAAAGATCTATACAAAATTTGAAAACCACTCAAAAATCCATCAAAAAATTGAGATATAGTCATATAGTGAAATACTACACAGTGATGAAAAAGCAGCACGTTGCTGACAAAGGCAATGACGTGAATGAATTTCACAAACATGATATTGAGCAAAAGATGCCAAACATAAAACACATGGCGTATGATTTTTTATAAGTCAGCAACACTCATCTGTAGTGTCAGAAGTCAGAATTGTGGTTACCTATGAGGCAGAGTAAGGGAGAAATAACTGGGATGCCATGAAGGGGACTTACCATGTTCCATTTCACTCTCTGGGTGCTGGTTGCACAGTTGTGATCACTTTGTGGTAATTAATCAAACTGTTTCCATGATTTGAGTTCTTTTCTGTATGGGATATATGTTTTAAAAATCACTTTGGGGAGCAAGAGTGGAACCAGAGAGATCAGTTAAGAGGCTGTTGTAGTAGCCCAGGCAAAAGATAATGATGGTGTGGATGAGATGCGATGTGGTGGAGAGGGAAAGAAGTAGACTAATTTAGGATGTATTTTGGTGGAAGAGCTTAAATCATTTGCTGATGGATTGGATGCTGAGGAAAAGGAAGAATTCAACAGTGGCCAGTGACACAAGCAGTTGGGCAGATGCGGAACCCCTGGTCCAGATGAGGAAGACCAGGAAAGGAAACAGCACCATTTAGATGTCTTCATATATTACCTCATTTATTTCCCCACAACCTTCCTTAGTAGCTTTTTTTTTTTTTTTTTTTTTTTTTTTTTGCTGTATGCAGGCCTCTCACTGTTGTGGCCTCTCCTGTTGCGGAGCACAGGCTCCGGAAGTGCAGGCTCAGCGGCCATGGCTCATGGGCTCAGCTGCTCCGCGGCATGTGGGATCTTCCCAGACCGGTGCACGAACCCGTGTCCCCTGCATCGGCAGGCAGACTCTCAACCACTGCACCACCAGGGAAGCCCCTTAGTAGCTATTTTTATCCCCAATTTACAGAAGAGGAAAGTGGGGGTCTCAGAGATTAAATTATTTGCAGGCTTACATAGGTCTGGGAGGAAACAGAATGGGAGGCAGTCAGGTATAGTGTTGGAGCCTGCAGACTCAAGCTGAACGGCCAGGGTTTGAAGCCTGCCTCTGTCAGGCAAATCTCTTGACTTCTTTATTCTCCATCTGTAGAGTGGGGATGAGTCATACCTACCTCACAGGGTTAATATATGTCAAGGCTATAAAGGGGCCTAATATAAGTCAGTGGTCTGTAATTTAGCCATTTTCAGGGTCCATGTGGACTTCCCAGAGGGATGGAGAAACAGAAGGTAAATAGATTTTAGTTCTTGAGCCAAGACTGAGTTTCATTAGCATGGTGATTGCCCTTTAAAACACTGAAACAAATGATGGCACGTAATGTTATTGCCATATAATAGAGACCATCAGGACCAAAACTCAGTAGCCAAAAAACATAAAGTGCATACAACAGGGGAAATCCTGGCTTGGCTGTGTGCTGGTCGCCTAGATGCCAGTGT
This sequence comes from Mesoplodon bidens, assembly GCF_964165515.1. NCBI lineage: Eukaryota > Metazoa > Chordata > Mammalia > Artiodactyla > Ziphiidae > Mesoplodon > Mesoplodon bidens. Next base: position 156,664,819 of record NC_138160.1, on the reverse strand, counting down.
GCTTTTCTGTATGTTGGAGAGGGAAATTGTTGCAATTATTTCAGCAGCCATTTTGGATAAGTAAATTCCAGCCTTTTGAAAGTGCTCAGGGGTAGGGGGCCATAGGTTTTTACCTTCCAGACTCAGTAGTTCAAAGAATTCTGCACTCTTGGATTAAGTGATGCTTCTCAACACTTCTCTTTTACTTGAATTATTGCAGCAACCTCTAAACTAGATTCCTCCAATTTCTTCCTCTTCAAGACATAATCACTGAGCTCCTACATTGTACCAGCTTCTCTGCTAGGTGCTAGGGAACAGTAAGAAAAGCCCCAAAATATGGTGCCCTCACGGAGCGTCAGGTTCACATCACTCTAGAGCAATATTTCTGTTAGTAGAAAGCACTTTGCAAATTGTAAAGGACTTATCCAATGTTGCTCTTGTGAGATGATCAAGGTGATGATGGCAGTTGTTAAATCAGAGCTCTTGCCTTTCAATTGTTCTCCACTGCCTGTAGGATAAAGGCATACAGCCAAGTCCAAACTGAATTCCAGACTCATTTCCCATCTCTCATCCCTTACACCAGCCTTACTCTCCATTCACACGAAACCACTAACCGTCCCTTAATTTCCATGCCTCAAGGACCTTGAATATTCCATTTCCTCTGCCTGAAATACTCTATATTCTGTCTGCCTCAAAACTCCCACTTAATCCTTCAAGATCCAATTTCAACTCCTCCCCACAGATAGTTTTCATCCCTCCTTCCTCTCTTTCTGTAGCACTCTCTACATGAGTGTTTCTCAAAGGGCTTAAGATATAACAGAATGACCTAAGAATCATCTTCAAATCCCAGGCCCATCCCTGCTCACCAGACATTCAGATTCAGTAGGTCTGGGGTGCATAATGGTTTAAGAACTCGGGCTTTGAGTCAAACAAACTCAGGTTAAGTCCCAACTCAGCTGTTTACCAGCCTCATGACCTTGGCCAAGTTACTTAACCTCCCTGAGGTTCTGTTAGCTCTGAAAAATGGGGATAGAAATAGGCAGGAATGGTAAGTTGAGACAACATGTGTAAAACACTTAGTACAGTGCCTGATACCTGGGAAGGGCTGGACAAGTTAAAGCTGCTACTGAAAAGAATGTCAGTTTAAGGGGCTTCCCTGGTGGCGCAGTGGTTGAGAGTCCGCCTGCTGATGCAGGGGACACGGGTTCGTGCACCGGTCCGGGAAGATCCCACATGCCGCGGAGCAGCTGGGCCCGTGAGCCATGGCCGCTGGGCCTGCGGGTCCGGAGCCTGTGCTCCGCAACGGGAGAGGCCACAACAGTGAGAGGCCTGCATACCGCAAAAAAAAAAAAAAAAAAAAAAAGAATGTCAGTTTATTCTGACCCTGCAAGCATATCCATTTCTTTTCCAACCCAACCATCTCCAGGTTGAGAACCACTGCTGAGTATTCATAAAATTGTATTATGATCCATCGTTTCTGTGCCATGTCTTACTAATGTGAAATCCCAGAGGGCAGAAGCCATGTCTTAGTTCTAGATCGCCAGCACATAACACAGTACCCGGAATAGCATCACCACTTACAAGCTGTGTGATCTTGGTCAAATGAGTCTTGCCTTTTTGGCTTCAGATATTTTTGATGTTGGGGAGAATAATACCTGCCAGATAAGGCTGTTATGAATATCAAATGAGACTTTGGATGTGAAAGTGCTTTCTATGGTATGGAGAAGGGAGTTGTGGTGGTGAAAGGGGCTGTGATTCAGGCCTGTCATCTCACAGCCACATATCTATGGCCCTCCACTTCCTCTTCTTCCCCATCCTATGGAATAGCAGTGTGACCTTCTGTCCTTAAACATTCTCAGTTAATTTACACCTAATAGAAGTTTGCACAATGACCTGCACAATAGCTCAAACCTTTCCGAGGGGAAAGGGACTATAGATGCATTGGGGTGAGGTAAGTGCCCCTCAGAATGCTAACCACTGAGAATACTGCATGGAGTAAGACATCCATGATCTTTGCCCTATTAGAGTTTCAATCTCAGTTGAGGGAAAGTCAATGATCAGCAAGAAAACATACAAATTTTAGAGAGTAATAATTACTAAGAAAAATGAAATACACATGTTAAAGAGTAATTCAGAAAGCAAACATTAGATGGCCAGAAAAGGCCTCCTTAGGAGGTGACGTTTGAGCTGAAACCCAAAGGACAAGGAAGATTCATCCAAGTGAAGACCAAGGTTATGAGGGTCCCAAACACAGAAACCAGGAAAAAAAATTTTTTTTTTAAAGCAGCTTGAGGACTTCCCTGGTAGTTCAGTGGTTAAGAATCCATCTGCCAATGCAGGGGACATGGGTTCAAGCCCTGGTCCAGGAAGATTCCACATGCTGCGGAGCAACTAAGCCCGTGCACCACAACGACTGAGGCTGTACTCTAGAGCCTGAGAGCCACAACTACTGAAGCCTGCAAGCCACAACTGCTGAAGCCCCAGCGCCTAGAGCCCGTGTTCTGCAAAAAGAGAAGCCAACGCAATGAGAAGCCCGTGCACCACAATGCAGAGTAGCCCCCGCTCGCTGCAACTAGAGAAAACCCGCGCGTAGCAACGAGACCCAACGCAGCCAAAAATAAATAAGTAAATTAAAAAAAAAATCAGCTTGGTACAAAATGGAAGTCACTGTAGGTGGAATTACTGAGTCAAGGGAGAGTTGATGGAAGGCTGCCATGTGGGGCTTTGCAGGCTGTGATTTTTTAAAATAAATACATAAATAAATATCTTCCTTTCCTTGCTCATTTGAATATACATTCATATGTTGAATATATATTGAATATATATGCATATATATTCAAATGAGCAATCACATGAAGGAAAGGAAGTTACTGTGACTTCTGTTTCTCACGTGTACATTCACTCAGCATACATAATTCAATGATTCAACAGTTCTATTGTGCTAGGAGAAGGAGATACAAAGATAAAACATGGAACCAGTTTTTATGAGCCTGGTAACAGGATACAGATCCGTAAGTAATTACAAAACAATGTGACAAGTAGTCTAGTAAAGGAATTTAGAGGCTGAGGGAGCTTAGAAAAGAAAGTGTTTGTGCCTTAGGGATTAGGGAAATTTTCATTGAAAATGAAGACACTTTTACTTGCAAATAAAGCATAAGTAGTAAGGGGGAAGAATGTTCCAGGACAAAGGAGCAGCAGGTGCTAAGGCACTGGGGTGAGCCTCTTCCGAAGGAGTGGTCATCTGTCCTGATGGGAGCACAGTTGGAGAGGAGGCCCTGGGTCTTCCTGGTAAAGGATCTTTAAATGGCACACCAAAGAGCTTGCATTTTATTATAGATACACGATATATATGGAAGATTTAGAAAGCTCTCTCTAGGGAATGATAGATGACAGACTGGAGTTAGGTACTAGAGGCAGTTGGACCACTGAGTGGAGTTTGCAACAGAGCAGGTACAAGATCTGCATTTGGTCACTGGTCACAGAAATGGAGAGGGAGGGAGAGATATTTCCAAGGCAGGATGCCCTTTGTCCTTTAAGTAACAGGACCTGTTAGTCCCCAAACTTCAGGGCAGAAATGACTGTACGGGGAACTCCCCCATGCCTCCCTCTTGGTTTCAGACACCTCTGCTGGCGCCCTCTCTCGTCCCCGTCGCCAGCCCCCGCCTCCTTTCTCAGGAAGCTTGGGTCTCCCTGGGAGCGGGTCTGCCCTTGGGGAAGGCCTCTCTGGTCTGTGCCCTGCAGTCCGACTGACATTCGGGGCGGATCGAAGAGGGGCTCGGAGGCCCCTGTGTGCACTTGTGCTAGCCCGGGCAGGAGGCAGCGCCTCTGCGGAGAAGCCCAGGAAGTGGGGGAGGGAGAGACGCGCCAGAATCTCGGTCCCGGGCGCCCTGATCGGCCGCGGAGGAGCTGCAGCCTCCAACAGGTTCGTAGAACGCGCGCTCGCTCTCTGTCGCTGAGCCGCCACCGCCTCCGCTGGAGCAGGTTCGCCGGAGGGACCCTAGCCATAGGCCCCGCGCTGCGGAGCTCCCTGAGGGCGGCTTCCTCCGCCCTCCTTCCTTCTCCCAGTAGCTCTCAGCTGCCGCCGGCTCTTCCGGGGCGAGGAGGAGGGAACCCCAGGCTCCATATCGCTTCAGCACCGCCTCAGGGACAGCTCCCGCTCCCAGCGTGGCACCCTCCCCGGGTCAGCACTTGCGCAGGCGGACAGCGGCCGCCCGGGCGGCTCCTCTTCTCTTTCGGTTCTGGTTCAGTACCACGGCAGCGGAGGACAGACCCTGGCCCCCTCTGGCTCCGCTCCCCGCGCCAGCACCGTGGCGGCGGACAGGTCTTTCCGGGCTCCGGCTTCCCAGCGAGCCGCGAACAAAGACAAGGGGCTGGAGCCTCCCGCGCTCCTTGGGAGTGGGTGGTTGACTCGATGGGGGGATTTCGACTTCCCCCAGAGCAGTGTCAGGGGCGAGCTGGGGAGGAGGGGCCTAGTCACATTCGCGCGTCTCTGGCTTAGGTCTGCAGTTCACCAAGGCCTGGCCGTGCAATGGCGGGTCCCAGCTGGAAGTCGGAAAGAGCGTGGGAGGGGAGACAGGCACGGAAAGGGTCCCGGGCTGCAGTTGGGCAGGCTAGGCCTAGGCTAGGAGGGAGTGCGCCGCCCCCTTTTTCCTCCAAGCCCCCACCCCTAGCTCAGGACCACGGACTTCCTTCGGAGAACCTAACACAGATGCCTGAGGCTGGCAGCTGCAATCACTGACTCTGGCTGTCCCCGGAACATCCCTAGAAAGTGTGAGCCTGAGTTTCCGTGGGGGGAGGGGGCCGAGAAACCGCGGGGAAGCCTCACGAAGCTGGCAGCTACATCCTCCTCCTCCCTCCTGCCTAGGGTTCCGCCCCCACCTCCAGAGTGAAGCCCGCAAGGAAGGAAGGCAGAAGGAGGGGACCTGGTCAACAGGTTGTGAGCACGGCTCGGCTCTGGGAGGTTGCAAGTAGCAAGAAAAGAGGTTGAGGAGCTGGGAGGTTCCCAAACAGGGAGGCCAGTTCAAGAGGCAGGAGACCAAACGTGGAAAGAGGAAACGTTTTCCCTGCTAGCTGAAGCTGGGAGGGCCCTTGGACCACGTGATCCTCTCGCTCACTGACAGTCTCACCGGGAAATGGGAAGACTGAGCTTAGGGAGCAGAGGTAATTTGCCCAAGGTCACTCAGCAATTTAGTAGCAGAATTGAGCCTAAAGTTCAGGCTCCCAAAACCCTGGACCTGTTATGTAAGATTCATAGGTAAGTCTTAACAATCCCAGATGCGCAGAGAAGTGCAGAGTAGTTTCAGTTCTGAGTCCAGATCTCAGCTCTGTCACTTACTGGCATGTGACCTTGGGGGAGCGACCTTCTGAGAACACAGGTTAATAGTGTACACTTGTAGTGAGCATTTAACGAAATACCTATGTAATGCAATTAGGGTAGTGCCTGGCAAATAATAAGTGCTAAACATGTTCTGAGGACTCTTATGTGCACTGGCTGTGAAGTGGGGAGATAGAGAAGTGTCCTGAAAAGGACACAGACCAGCACAGGAAGCAGAAAAGAAAACAACTGCAATATGATGTGATATGTGCTATAATCAAGGTGAGTATACAAGGCTCTGAGATCACAGAGTCAGGAGTGATGAACCGTGAGGGAAGGAGGAATACTACCTTGGACAGATGGAGCTGTCTGTAAAGGCCTAGGAGTGTGAAATCACAGCCACCAGGGTGATACCACTGTGCCAGAGGGTCCTCAGGATGGGGACTATGAAATGAGAGTGGAGAGAAAGCTGGAGTCAGTCTCCAAAGGGCCTTTTGTGATGAAATATTTCAAACACATTTTTTAAAATAGAAAGAATAGTATAATAAACCCCCACGTATCCATCATTCAGCTTCAACAGTTGGCCAATTTTGTTTCATCTATACCCACACTCACTCTCATCACACATACACGTACACACACACAGACAGACTTATTTTGAAGCAAACCCAAGACATCGTATCATTTCATACAAAAGGATTTTTTTTTATTTTTTATTAAATCAGTTATACATATACATATGTTTCCATATCCCCTCCCTTTTGCGTCTCCCTCCCACCTTCCCTATCCTACCCCTCCAGGCGGTCACAAAGCACCGAGCTGATCTCCCAGTGCTATGCGGCTGCTTCCCACTAGCTATCTACCTTACGTTTGGTAGTGTATATATGTCCATGCCGCTCTTTCACTTTGTCACAGCTTACCCTTCCCCCTCCCCATATCCTCAAGTCCATTCTTTAGTAGGTCTGTGTCTTTATTCCTGTCTTACCCCTATGTTCTTCGTCCATCATCGGATGAATGGGTAAAGAAGATGTGGCACATATATACAATGGAATATTACTCAGCCATAAAAAGAAACGAAATTGAGCTATTTGTAATGAGGTGGATGGACCTAGAGTCTGTCATACAGAGTGAAGTAAGTCAGAAAGAGAAAGACAAATACTGTATGCTGACACATATATATGGAATTTAAGAACAAAAGGATTTTTAACATCGATAACAACCTCTGCCATTCGAATGCCATTCCACCTTGGAAGTCACTAACTCAAATCATGACTTTCTCTCTTCAATATGTTCTGAACATTCCTGTCCTTAGCAGAAAGTTTTGAGAGAGGCCACACTATGGTGATAAGCCTCATGCATTAGAGAAACTATTTCAGAAAAAGCAAAGGGTATGTCAATCCTCAACAGATTTTACCAAGCCAGAATGATCTCCACTACCTACAATGTGGTTAGAGGCCAGTGCCTAGTGGCAAGGCTGATCAAAAGACAAATTGAGCCCCATAAAGAAAAAGAAAAGTAATCTGAATCATAAGCGCATGAATATAGAAAGTGTGAAGTCATGGAAATCATTGATTTGGAAATCATCCAACCCAACAGCTACCTCTTACAGATGAGGAAGACAAGGGTCAGAGATGGGGAGGAATGTATCCAAATTTCCACAGGACCGAGACAGAGCCAAGACTTTGAACTTACAATCAACTGTTCTATTCAGGTCACCATTTTGCCTGGAAGATTAAATGTTAGACTTTCTCAGCCCCTGCACTTGGGATGCCATTTCCTTCCCCATTTCAAAGAAGCTGGAAGGAAGAGACAAAAGTGGGGCAGGAGGGGTCCTTCCTGGTTCTCAAGAGGGTGATGATGTGTGGCAGTTGGTCTCTGAGGTACCCTGACAAATTTCCCTTCTATATCCTTTTGGAGAAAGTTGAGGATGGTAGTACCTCTATTCTGGCTGCTGCACATTAGCGATGGCTCTGCAGTCAGACACCCAGACCTTATTTCTGTGCATTTTTGTCCATCCTGATTGCTTTAACCAGAAGCATGTAAAGCCCTTCTTTTCCCATTTGCCCAGGATTTGGCTGCACGTCCTTCTAGGCTACAGACTGCCACTCCTCTGAGGTGTTAAGTGAGGCCCAGGCCCTGGCAGGACTCAGAGCTCTTGTGCCTTCCTGGAGCATGATGTATCTCCTGTTACTAATGAAATGTGATGGCTGTGACGGGTGTGTGTGCTCCCATTGGGCTCTGGGCACTTCTCAAGTCAGCATTTTTGCTTTTCAGGGATGTCCCTGCCTGCAAAATGGTGAGGACAATATCTTACAAGTTTCCTTGAGTCTTAGGGGGACAAATTAAAATGTGTGTAAGAAGTTCTAAGCATCCCTGATAAAGAGAAGTCAGTAGACAATAGTCAGTAAAATTGCTTTATTTCTGAGAGTCTAATTGCAGGTAAGACATAGGAAGGTGATAAAGGTAGTGAATTTCAGCTTGTGAAATTATCTCAGCTTTTAGCCTGAGATGAGACCAATTTAGATCAGTTATATTATATTATCTGGGCTTAGTCGAATGGTAGGATCCCAAAGGGACCTTGGAAAGCATCTAATCTTCCTTCAACACGTACTCATTGAGTGGCTATGATGTCAGGTACTGTTCCAGGTGCTGAACAAGACACCCCAGACCCCTGCTCTCATGGGGTTTACAGACTTGCAGTAGACACAGTCATTAACAACAATTAAAAGGTAAATATAAAAACATTTAAGTAAACAAACAAACAATAGGGGGAGTCTGACTGCAATGGTGACATGGAACTGAGGTCCTAATTACAAAAAGTCAGTCATGTGTGGATGTGGGGTGAAACATTCCAGGCAGAGGAAATAGCTTTGGCAGAGGTGCTATTGAGAGCCTGGACTGTTTGGGGACAGAGAGGAGGCCAGTGTGACTGGAGCAGAGTGAGTGAGGAGAAGGCAGGGACCAGACCATGCAAAGCCTTCTAAATACAACGGATTGTCACTGGATGGGTTAATTAAGCAGGGGACTGATAGAAACTGGTTTGATTTTAAAACTGCCTCTGGTTGCTGCATGGAGAGTGGGTGATATGGGGATGCTGGGCTGGGCACGAGCGGGTAGGAAGTGTGAGATGCAGCCTCCCCCACTGAGGTGCTCAGCCTCCAGCAGAGAAGACAATACACAAACCAGAACAACAGTATTCCACAGGACGGGCTGCTGTGGGGAGAGATGTGCAAGGCATTGTGGGAACCAAGAGGCAAGAAGAATTCATTCAGCCTGGGAGGCATCAGGGAAGGCTTCCTGGAAGTGGGCAATGGCTGTTGAATTGTATCTAGAAAAGGAGAGTAGTAGGCTGGTGTCCAACACACACAGAGAGGTAACACAGCAGCAGTGGAGTGAGAACTGGGCTGCCTGTGTCCGAATCCCAGCCGTACCATTTAGCAGCTGCGTGCACTTAAGCAAGTTACCTACCTCTCTGTGTCTCAATGTCCTCATCTTTAAAAGGGAGATGTTGAGAATCACATTTCAAGGTGTTTCTGTGAGGATTCGACAACTTGAAATCTGTGAAGCATTTAGACAGTGCCTGGCACTTAGAAAGTGACAAATGAGTGTTGGTTAAATAAAAATGGAGCAGAATGGGGGTGGGGAAGCAGGGAGCATGTGCTGAGGAAGGTAGACTAGAGGCCAGCGCCGAGGCACCTTGAAGGTCAGGCCAGAGATACCCGTCTTGCTTTTTGTGCAACGAGGGGCCATCAAAGGCTTTTAAGCATGGGGATTAGGGGTAGTGAATAAGCTAAAACCCAAAGGCCCGGAGAGAATAAGGACCTACTCAGAGTCACACAGCCAGTTACTGGACACTGTCGTCTGTCCCCCCTACAGATCCATTATTGTAGGAGGGCAAGGACAGTATATATTTTGTCCTCCCATTGCAGCCTCGGGGTTAGAAGAATGCCTAGGAGATTCTCAGTAAATATTTATGGATGCATTGCTGAATCAAGGACCAAATAAGTCAGGGGAAGTCAGGATCCTTGAATCCTCAAGAAGGTCAGTGCATTTTGGACAGCGGAGAAACTGCTCTCAGGAAAATAGATCAAATTCCTGGAGATGTTGACTGGGGACTTTCCAAACCCCAGCTTCTCCTGTGACAGAGACACTGCCACCCACACTCCCCCAGGTGCCCCCTCAAGCAGCAGCAAGCATTGCTGCATAGGGTTCAGAAGTTAATCCTGGTAAAGTGCCTGGAAGATGAGAACTGTTCCCCAGACATTCAGCATGGTAATTGCCAATGAGGAGAAAATGTATGTCTCCATTGGCAAGAGGCAGGACTTTGTGTTCCACAGAAACCGGCCCTTAGAATTCCTGTCTCTGACTTGTCAGATAGCTGTGACAGCCGGGCAGGCAAGTAGGGTCTTGCAGTTCAAGCAGCAGATGACAAGAGACTCAGAGGCACTCAGATGCAGCTCTCACGTTGCTGACCGCCTACTCCGAGCCAGGCATGGGACCAGGCGCTTCTCCAACTTAGAGAGCATCCTAGCCCCAGCACTTCCAAGCTGGGTGATCTTGGGCAAATCCCTGCATTTCTCTGAGCTTCAACTTCATCAGATATAAAATGGGGATAATACAGCCAGCCCGCCTGTGTCATTTTCTTTTGATTCTGACCATGTGGGGTTAGGGTTGTTACCTCATTTCACAAACGTGGAAACTGAAGCTCAGGGTATGGCTCATTGATTCCTCAATACTCACTGAGCACCTATGATGGGTCAATAACTATTGCAGGAGCTGGAGAGACAAGTAAGAAAATGATAGACAAGATACAGTCCCATCTCTTGCAGAGCTCACATGCTAGTGGGGGGACAGGAAAGAAGCAAGTAAACAAATATCATTCCACCAAGTTATATAAGTGCTAGGAAGGAAAAAAAAGAGGACGTGTGCTAAGGAGGGTGGGGGCTGCTTACCTAAGGCAGGCAGAGGAGACTTGAAGGAAGGGGCATTGAAGCTGACATCTGGATGGGGAGAAGCAGCTGGCCATGAAACAAACATCCAGGCAGAAAGTGCAAAGGTCCTGGAGTAGGAATAAGCCTGACGAGGTCACAGAACAGAAACCTAGTAAGTGAGGGGGAGGGTGGTAGAGAAGAGAACAGAGAGGTTGACCAGGGCCAGAGCAGACAGAGCCTTGAAGACTCATTGAAGCAGAGGGGTGACAGAATCTACATTCTGAGTCATTTCCCTCCATCATCCCACCAGTAAGGGACCTGATGTGGCAAAGCACACATCAGAGTGATCTCCTGGACCCCTTCAGGCCCACAGTCCCTGCTGCCATCTCCAGAGCAGGTCAGCCAAAGGGCAAGCAAAGTGATGGATTCCCCTGCTGGGAAATAAATCCATCAGCTGGCTGGCTGTTGGGTGGGCACCACGTGCCTCGCAGGCAGCATCCTAATGCCATGAGGCAGGAGAGGGAGGGAGAAGATACAGGGCCAGCCTGGGCTGGAGTGAGGCAGGTGGGAGAGGCACCAGCCTCAGGTGCAAAATGTAAGGGGATGCTAAGAAACTCAGTCATCAAGACAAATAACATCTGGTGCAATATTTTTATAAAATGAATGCAAAAAATCCACGATGAATAAAGTACAAAATATTTTCAAATAAAGGCAAGATTCCAAAAGAGTCAGGTTGAGGGGTGAGTCATTTGTGTGCAGGATCTAATCCTGATCCTGAGATGTTCACTCCCTTGCAGGGACACTTCCTCGGCCAGGGCCCTGTTCCCAGTGGCAGCCAGCACCCAGAGCTGGTCTGTTCATGATGAACTGAAAGAAATAGTTCTTAGCAGGGGCCCCAGAGATCATTGCTAGCCTCAGTTGTGGAGCCAGAAGCCCAAGCAGGGACCACACAGCTAGGAGGCAATGCTAGGCCTGCAACCCCAGGGCACTACATAATGTCGAGCAGTTGAAACCCATGCCTTGCATGTGGTGTGACCCAGAGTAAGGCACATTGCCTCTCAAGCCTCCGGTTCCCCATCTGTGACCCTGGGGCCAATAAGACCTGGTCCCCAGGATTCAATAAGATAATATTTAAAGTCCTTTAGGATCTAGCTACTCAAAGTGTGGTCCACAGACCAGAAAAGTCAGCATTTCCTGGGAGCTTATTAGACATGGAGAATGGCAGCTGCTTCCCAGACCCACTGAATCAGAATCTGCATTTTAACGAGACCCTCAGGGGATTGGCATACTCCTGAAAACCTGAGAAGGTGGGCCATTCTTGGCACATGGAAGGTGCTCAATAAATGATACGGCTACTCCTCTACCCACCAAACCCTGAGTAGACCCTGACTTCAGGCAAGAGGAAAATCCCAAGATGGAGAGAAGAGATCCTGATGTGGTCACCTCGTTCAATTTTAAACGGTCAAGTTTTGAAGCCAGGGAGTCTGGCTGAGCTCCTTCCATACATAACCATGTAGGCCCTCCATTTATCTGGAAAATGGGAATAATAATAGCGAGTATCTTAATGATTGTTGTGAAGATAATGGTCGTGCTGAAGATCAGCACAATGCTTGGCACACAGTAGGTGCTCACTAAATGCTTGCTCTTGTTGCTGGTGGTGGGAGGGGGAGGAAAGTGGGGTTCGATATGTCATTACTACGCACAGCTCTTGTGACGAAATAGGTAACATCTGTATAGCTCTTTGCCATTTACAAAGTACTTTCAGTCATACCGTTTCACCTGACTCTCAACCCTTTGGGTGAGAGAACATGAGATTTATTTACTTTACAGAGGAAAATAATCTAGGCTCAGAAATGTGCAGTGACTTGTCCAAGTAAACCAGGATTTAAATCCCTGGAGTCTAACACTAAAATCCATGCCAGCAACAGAGCAGCCAACCAATAACCATGGAAAAGATTAAAAACTAGGATAACTGGAATAAGACAATATTAGACTCTAGAGATGGTGCTGTCCAATCTCCTTATTTTACCAAAGGGAAAACTAAGGCCCGGGGAAAGGAAAAGTCTTGACCAAGGTCACTCCGACAGAGCACCAGCCCTGGGGTCAGAACCCAGCTCACAAGGTTCCCAGTCCAGGGTCCTGTCCAGTATCCAGACCCACGTCCCTCATCTGATAGGCCTGCCTCCATCTGATCAACCCAAGTGTGCCGGCAGCCAGGGGTGCAGGGCTAGTTCCCTGGGTAGGTCTAGTGGACAGGAGGTGTCCCACCTCCTCCTTCCACTCCAGCCCAATCAGAGGACGAGAGTGCAGAGGCTGCAGTTGCCAAGGTGAAGCCTGCAAGGTTGCTAGGACAGAGTTTGGGAGCAGTCAGGTGGCAGAGGAGGGCTCAGCTGGGGCTGGTGCTGGGCCAGAGACCAAGACCTGACAGTGCTCTTCCTGGAGCTGGGGGAGGACCTCTAACTCTACAGGTCAGCCAGTGGCAGGGTTGACTCTCACAGACAGTCCCTCATCTCTACCCTCGACACACCACCCAAGCCAGGAGGTCAGGTCGTTTCTCCCTTTATCCTGTACCTCATCAGACACAAGCCCTGCAGCTTACTCCTCCCACGCCCCTTAACCCCGTCAGCTCTGGCTCCAGAAGGAGCTCTCTAGAGCACAATGCCAAGCCCTGCAGTGCCCTCCATCACCCTTGGGGTGAAGCCCACACCCTGCTAAATTTAGACCCTGAATCTGGTCCCAACAAACACCCAGCCTCATCTTTTTCCCCAAGGCTCTGGCCAAACCTAATCCTCCAAGTGCCTGGGTAGACCATGCTCACTCCATGCCTCTGCAGATGCTGTTCCCTCTGCCTGGGAGACCCGTCCTGTTCCACTGTCCTCTAAGCCTCAGCTCCAGACTCACCCTCTCAGAGAAGCCCACCCTGCTGCCTCTTGGCAGTGAGGCACCTCTGGCCAACCCACCTTCAGGTGGGCGTCACATCGTATTTTAACTATCCACTTTCCTGTTTGCGTCCCCATTAGGCTAAGAGGTTTTTACGTCTCACTCCTAGAGTTAACCCATGTTCCAACTGTGCAAAATCAAGACTTCTCTGAGCCTCCGTGCCCTCCTCTGTGTGATGGGGATTATGACCCTGGCCTTGCCAGGCTAATGGGGTATTAGAGATTTCGGATGTGAAGAGCGTAACACAACACATGTGCACTGAAACTGCTGTCACTGTGCTGTTGTTTACATCAATACCACTAGCACCAGCACAAAGGGCTCACTTGTAAACATACGCCACATGGGTCCCTCACCTGCTCAGTGAGAATGATCACCACGACTTGAAAGGGCTCTAGAAAGAGCAAAGCCCCATTCAAGTGTAAGTCGTAATAATTCTGATAGTTAACACTCTTGATTCCCACAAGCCCCTAGACCTGTGTCATTCCGACATGCTCATTCACTGAACAAAATTTATTAAGTACCTACTATGTGCCAGGCAACATGCTAGCTCTTTGAGACTCAGCAGTAGGTAGACCCAAAATACTTAATTGCAACATCTACCTTTCTTTCCTTGCCTTTTTTTTTATTGAAGTATAGTTGATTTACTATGTTGTGTTAATTTCTGCTGTACAGCAAAGTGACTCAGTTACACACATATATACATTCCTTTTTATATTCTTTTCCATTATGGTTTATCCCAGGAGATTGGATAGAGTTCGCTGTGCTATACAATAGGACCTTGTTGTTTATCCATTCTAAATGAAATAGTTTGCATCTACTAACCCCAAACTGCCAGTGAAGGTCAGCCTCCTGACTCAGTACGCAGGCCCTTGCCTGAGCCCAGGGAGGCCGCCATTTGCTCAGAGATGCTCCTGCAGGCGGTAGCCAGCAGGCTCCACCTGCATACCCTCTTCCTCCCCACCTCGCCCTGTTGCCAGTCTGGAAACAGTAACTCTGCCCTGTTTCCAATCCAGTTGCTAGCTTTAAGTTCAAATACTGTCAGCTCCCTCAGAGCAGGGAGCACGTCTGCCCTTTTCACTGCTCTGTCACCAGCATTTAGAATATGGCCTGGCACAGTCAGTCAGCCTCCTATGTACTCATTCATTCACTCACTCAACAGATATGTATCAAGTCCTGCTAAGTGCCAGACTCCGGGGAACCAGCGGTGGAGCCCTGCCTCACTGAGCTCCTATCGTAGTAGAGGGATTGGGGAGCGGAGGTGAAGCGTTGTGTTACGTACGAGGTGAAGCGGAGCAGTTGAGACCGAGGGGTTAGGTGCTGTGTCACCCAGGGTGGTCCCAGAAGACCACCAGTAACGTAAAGGGCCTTGAGTCAGCTGATCTGTTGGAATCCCTGACCTGGGGCAAAGCCCCAGTCCCCACCTCCGTTGATGAGCTCAGGAGCTCCACCTCGTGAGTCACAGTGAGCAAGACCATGGTTATGGAAGGAAGAGAAAATACTCGAGGCGGAGGTGACAGGTGGTGCTCAGGTCCCCGAGCAAACATTGCAGGTCGCTGCAGTTTCTGAGGCCTTGGCGTCCAGTCAGGAGAGGAGTTGGCTGCAGCAGGGTAGAAAGGTGGGGCTGTGGGTGCTCTTCTGGCTCTCACACTCAGCCCCGTGGGAAACTGAGCAGATCATTTCCCCTCTCAGCACTTGTGTTCTCATCTATAAAATGCGAGTGAAACATTGACCTCATTCTTCCTAACTGTGTGAAAGCAAATGTAGCAAATTTGTCGAGCACTGCTCGGTCAACAAATATTTACTGGGTACCCGTTGCCTTTTCCGGAATGCTTGGTGCCTCCTAGGAGAAAGCAGAGGACGGTAACTAGGATTTGAGAGGCTACCATATAATAGAAATCTTCACAGACATTATCTTATTTAACACCAGCACCAATAATAATAACACGCACTTAGATGGCACTTAATTATGAGGCTGGTGCTATTAGTAGCCCCATTTTATACATGAGGAAATTGAGGCTCAGAGAAATGTAATGGATTTCCCCAAAACAAAAATTCAAACCCAGATATGACTGACGGTAAATCCCATCCATTGACACCAGTCAGAGATCACAGTTAAGCCAGAAAACAGTGTGGTCAGTGGTATCATAGAAGCATTGCCTGAACCGGTGACCAAGATTGGCAACTGCCATCAGGAGTACGTGAGGGGGGCCCAGGGGCTGGGTCTCATGCCAAGCAGGGTCCCATCCTGCCCAGCCCTTTGCTGGAATCCAGAGGATCAGTGTGGCATCAACAGAGTCTAGGGCATGCCCTCAGGGGGTCTGGGGTTCAGGAAGCCACTCCCCACACAGCTTTCTCCCCTCAGCCCTTAACACCCTCTCTCCTCCCCCAGGAAGTCGTGGGTCTCTGGCATGCTACCTGCTCTGCTCAGTAACTGAAGGCTCCCCCATCAGAGCTCGGCCAGGAAGCAAAGGTAAGGGTACCACCCAGGGTCACACCCATGGGCAGTGTTCAGAGTGCCCCTCACTCCTGGTGAAGGGGGCCATGATATCACTTCCCCTTTGCAGTCGCCAAGAGCACTCCTAAGTGGGAATGAGAGGGGTCAATCTGGCAACTTGTTAGAACGACGTTAGCTTGTGTTACAACAGAGAAACCCTTCCCTGTGCATGCTACCTTATTAGTGATGCTCCCCAAAAGACCTGAGGGATGGATCCCCAGTTTACTGATGAGGAAACTGAAGCACAGAGAGGGGAAACAACTTGCCCGAAGACATACAGCTGGAAGGTGGCTAAGCCTGAATTCCAACCCTCTTTTTCTTGTCTCTATCCCCAAGTGGTCTATGCACCTTGTAGGTGGTTGGTATTTGTTCGATGAACGAATGAGTGAAGTAATGAATTGCCCAAGATCAATGGCGGGGCAGAGCAGGGCTGGAAGCTCGCTCTCCTCTTGCTCCCAGTTCCTAAGTTTTTCTGCTGAGCTGTGGCTTTCTGTGTTGATGAGCTCAACATTCTCTTCTGCAACCCTACCCCAGGATCTCAAGCATCTCATTGATGTTCATTACCCACCCCCCACCCCCACCCCCACTGCAGACAAAAAGATGAAAGGTGGACCAGTCAGCCTTGGTTACTCTTCTAGGTGTCCCCCAAGCTTGGATCACACCCAGCATCCCTTCGTCCATCCACGTCGCCTCTTCCCCACCACCCACTACCAGTAATCCAACGTGCATAGTTGTAAACTTGTTTCTTTAAATAAACAGTCTTGAGTTTCATACCAAATAGTCTTTTAAGAGGAGGAACGTCTCCAGGCCACCTCGTATTTAGCATACAGTGAGCCACATATTTGCACAGAGAGAGTGTGTGTGGATATAGAGATCGCCCGATCGCTATAGATATCGTTGCTCATCCAGATGGGAGCTATTTATGATGCTGAGTCACTCGCAGAGAATGCCACTGAGGGATTCCAGGCTGGGCTCAGAGCCCCAGCACCACAGACCTCATAGCTCTTTGCCTCATCCTCACTGTTCACAAATAAGAGAGACAGAGAGAGAGAGTGGTCTCCCATCACAGTGCAGGAACAGAAGGAGATACTTTGGCCACAGTACATGAAGACCTTCTCATAATCAGGTCCTATTTCAAGTCATTGTCCTTCATCCAGAACACCACACCCTTTAAGATCATCCAGTCCAATTTCTTCATTGTATAGGAGCAAAAACTGAGACTCAGAGAGGGAAGGAAGTTGCTTAGTGTCACACACGAGTCAATAGCAGATCTGGTCCCAGAGCTCAAATTTTCTGATTGCTATCTGGGGTTCTCTCCCAACCCCCAGCAAACTTCTTTAGTTTCTCTCCAGTGTCATGCCATTTCAGCCCCTCAGGAGCTTCTGTTCTCCATAAACTTGGAGCTGTCCCTAAGCACTACCTTCCCTGGGCTCCTCTAGGAGCGGAGCTGAGTCTGGCTTGTTTGGGTATCCCCCATGCTTAATGCAGGACCTGCACACACTAGGTTCTCAAAGCTTGCACACTGGGTGTTATATAAAACCAAACACAGTACCAATTCCTGGGGAACCCTAGTTCTCCATTTGAAAAAGCACCCATTTATCTCCACCCTCTCTTTCTTTTCTCTAAGCCAGTTCTCTATCCATGCAAAAATAGACTCCCTCCCACTCACCACCCATCTCTGCCCAATTCTATAATGAATCAATTTTATTAACAGGCTTTGGGATGGAAACTTAACAAAGGCTTTTTGTGAAAGTCACCCTTTATCTCCGTATATAGTTCACTTCTCAAAGAATTCTGCTAAACTGGTCAAATAGGATTTCGCCTTACATAAAATATTCATTAATCTACTCTTTCCCTCCCTATAGAATGTGTTTGTTAAAGTGATCTCTATCCATTATTATGGATAGAGATATGGATATTATTATCCATCTTTATCCGTTATTATGGTGATCTCTATCCCTTATTATGGATTCTATTCAGTTGTTCTAAGAGACAGTGGGATGAGATGGAAGGGGCCTGGGCTTTGGAATTAGGACTGGGTTACATCCTAGCTGACCTCGTAATGCTTCTGCATCCACAGTGATTGCTGTGAGAATTGAATGATATAATGTCTGTAAGGTATCTTGCACATATAAGTGCTCAATATACGTTTGTGAATGAATGAATTACTCAGGACCCTTATGACTTATCATATCCTGAAGGGTGAGAGACCAACTAATGCTGCAGTCTGAAGTCTTGAAGTCGGAGAAGTTCAGGAGAGTAGTTTGAGAAGTCTTGTGAAACAGACCCAAGGGAGTATGCTGCTGTCCCCAAGCCAAAAAGGGATGCTCTTTCTGTGGTCCCTTGTGGAAGGGATTCCCTCAGCTCGAGGAAAATTTGAGTGTTAAATCTAGGTTCAGAATAGAAAACCCCTTGAGAATAAATGTTGTGCCTTGTTAATTGTCAGATTCTAACTTTACCCAAACCAGAGCCTGGCTCAGGGTAGTAAGGAATAGACAAAGAGATATGCAGTAAGCAAGCATTGAGTTGGGTTGAGTTGAGCTGAGTAGAATTGACTTGTTGACTTGACTTGAATTAACTTGAGTTGTTTTCAGTTTGCTAATGGGCCCAACTCTAGGGTCTACCAAGGGAGAAGCTTCCTAGAACTCGAGCTTAAATTAGACCTGGTCCCACAGCACAGGGGAGACCCTCGTGATGTTCTGGGGACATTCAGAGCCTTCCAAAGATGAAGGTATCTCAGAGAGGACCAGGACCATAGCCAAGACTGAGAGAAAAGGGTAGCAGTCTTGGCTTGGTCAGGGGGCACCACAAGGCTGAATGTCCTTTAGGAATCTTTAAAACTTATTGGAACTCTGTGGGGATCTTTCCATATTTTTAGGACAACAGATTCTTCTCTTCCTGGCAAACAAAAGACCTTTGCGGGTACCCGCTTCAGTGGGAGATGGCCTCTAGCTTTGAGGGGGTCAAATAAACTCCACCATGAGGGGAGAAGGCAGGCAGAGGCCAGGAGTTAGGCAGAGCCCCATACTGCAGATGCTAGCACAGACATAAACTGGTCCTCCTGTTGGAGTGAGGGCTTAGGGGTCTGAATGAGGTATGATTCTAACTCTAGACTTTCATCAGGTAGTGGTTGCTAAAGGGAACAGTGATCCAGGAACCATAGTGGGGAATCAGACAAGACCTGTGGCATCACAATACTGAGGTCAGTCAGCACCACTGGGCCTCGCTTTGCTGGCTCCATCTCAGTCACTGCCCATCACAGGATACAACCAGGCATTCGAGAGAAAAAAGAACGGAGGGTTTAAATGAGATTCAGGTGGCTGCTCAAACTTTTATTGTATTCAGCTGTGTCTGTGTGTATCCATCTCCCACACTAGCTTGGGAACCCATCAGAGGCACAACATCTATTCTTCTCAGTCCTCCCTGTGCCAAAAACTCTGGGTACAGGTTAGACGTCAGTGTTCAGTGAATGAATAATTAGGTCAGAGTAAGGCTTACAATGCCAGTGGAAGATTTCAAGAAGGAAAGATGGAAAATTTCAAGATTTCAAGATGGCAAAAGTCCAAAGTAAGGATGTCTAGCCAGAAAAGATAGCATAGATTCAAAAGTTGCCCCTCAGCAGTGTGGCTTACAGGGAAAATTGGACTAAATGGAGTCAAGACAGGGTGGTGGAGCGCAGGCTTAAAATAATGTCCCCCAGAGACCCAGACTTCTGAGACAAGCTCTCAAGGGCCATCATAGGATGAGTGTGAACAAGAGAAGTTCCCCTCAAAAAATCCCATTTAAATTTAAAAGTTGCAATTTTACCTCTTTTATATATTGGATTTCCACACACATTTTCATTTTTAAAGAAACCTTTGGATTGAAAAAATGCATTTGGAAAGCACTAGTGTTGAAATAGCCTAGGCATCTAGAGTTAGGCTGTCTGCATTCAAATCTCAGCCCCAAGCCTTTCCACCTATGGGACTTCAGGAAGGGACCCCTTTGAGCCTCCACATTCTTATCTATAAACCATCCTTCCAGCGATGTGTGAGCGTTAACTAAGATGCTACAGTATTTCCCAAAGGCTGGCATGTGTGTGATTGATGGTGTGCACAGTGGTTTTAGGTGGTATATGGATGAACATTTATTATTTTAATAGCTTACAATTGATGCATGTTAGAAAAACATAAGCAGCACATTAGACTCCGTGATTTATGGAAATAATATAGCATTTCCTTTTAAAATAAAATTCTGTGCTTTTTGAAAGGCAAATCGATGTAAAGAAAAACACTAAGTAAGTGAATAGTACTAATACAGCAGAAATCATGAAGGTGGTACATGAATGACTGAAAAACTGAGATAACCTATGTAAAACACCTCTCACAGTGTCTGTCATTTAGGAAGGGCTCAAAAAGTTTAGTTCTTGTACCCTTCTCTCCATTTTAACTTGCTGGGATGGCTGAGCCTAGAATCAAGCTTATCCACTGCGGCAAAGTAGGTGCCCAGGCCTGGTCAGTCTGGAATACGGTGCGTGGTGGGCATGGGGCAGGCAGCAGTGGTCAATTTGGGGCAGACAGCAGTGGTCAAGTCCAGGAGGGTAGCAGTGGTCAGGTCCTGGCAGCCAGCTGACCACAGGATCTTGAAGCAGGCAGAGGCTGCTGAAGCATCATCCACAGGCACCAACCATGAGTGGTCCATGAGATCACTTGAAGAGTTATTCAGGAACAAGTCAAATACCACTGGGAGAGAGTCACTTCCTTTTCTGGTTGATTCCATCAAGGAGAAAGTCTCAGTTGGAGGTAAGCATCTCCTTGAGGCCTCTCTAATACTTGCTGATCTTCCTTTTCAACACAGAAGCCCAGCCTTCAGTTGGCAGGAGTATCTAGCTAAAAATGAATAACAATGTTGTATTTTCCATGTATTTATTTATTTATTATTATTTTTTTTTGGCGGTACGGCAGCACAGTGCCTCTATGTATTTATTTTTGCCATTACCTTCCACGTATAGAACACGATACAGGTGTTCTGTTCATGAGAATGATCTCATGTTCCCTTTTCAAATGTATGTATTAAAGGTTAAGAAGTGAGCGTGTTACTTTTGTTCAGTATAAAGTGAATAATAGTACAAGCAGGATATATACATAGAAACAGATAAAGGTGGTCCTTGACCAAGAGGAAATCCATCCTGGCAGAGGCACAGCTCTAGAGAGCCCATGCTGGGCCCACAAGTAGGATGTTTCCCAACTCAGCCACAAGCTTTGGGGCAAGTTTTGTCCTGGGGAGGGCAAACAAGGCCCCATCCTAAGAAGGAGTCAGATTGCTGGGCTCCCAGACCCTGAGCTCCCAGAATAAGCTGGAGGTCCAGGGACCAGGGCAGTGACAGGCCAGCAGTCAGTATAGTCAGGTCTGCCCTCAGAGGGTGGGTCTGGAAGGGATCCCAAGCCTCTGGTTTCCAGTGAGGTTGGGCCTGCAGAGGATGACCCAGTGGCTCCAGCAGAGAGGGAGGAAGGAGCTGAGGATCAGGAACAGGCAAGGTCTGACTCCACAGAATCTGATGTGAACACAAACTCGTCACACCAGCCTTTGAGAAGGGCTGTGTATGAGTTAGGGTGTGTTGGTAGCAAGCAACAGAAACCAAATCTGCCCCACTCAAGAAGAAGCAGGGGTTTCTAAAGATTATCAGAGAGCACCCAGAATCAAAAGGCAGGCTGGTGGTCAGGCTCAGAAAAGGAGAGGGACCAGAGCAGACCAGGAGTTTGGGAGCAGGAACTGAGGCCATTTTTTTTTTTTAAAGTTCCCCTTTGGGATACATCAGCCACAACTGTTTTTCCCTCTTTGCCTCAGTCTTCTCGTGATTCACAGCCCCAGGAGGAGCACCAGCTGGCATGTGTCCCTTGTCCTCCTCTTGGCCAACAGAGAGCATGGGGGCTTAATTAGACCCCCTCCAAGTTTGAACACTGAGGAAGGGGTGGTTTCCAAAAAGAAAATCAAGGGGCTGTTACTAAAAGGAAGAGGAATGGATTCTGAGTAGCCAAAACCAGCAAATGTCTACTACAAGGATCTGGGAAGGGGCAGGGAGGTGCAGGCTATGTGGTCCCCTGGGCCTGACTCTCTGGGATCATGACTGGGGCTTCCTTTCTCCCACCCTTGGCTGGACCACGGTCCATCCCACTCTGGGGCCACTAGTCGGCTGAGGCAGGGGCCTCTCATGCTTCCCGCGAGGGGCTCCTGGATCCTCTCATGGTCTGCTAAAGGGAAGTGGCTGGACAAGCCTGGTCCGTGGCTCTTCAGCCTTTTTGTAGCCGAAAAGGATCTGCTGGGCTGAGACAGTCTAGTGAGAATTGCTCACTCAGGGCTTGCAAACCCAACTGTCTGCTGGCTGGCAGAGAGCAAATGCATGAAAGTAACTGAGGTGACCTGGAATATGCATGCCTGTCTAAAGGGGATGCCACTGCCAGCTCCAGCCAATTGTTGCCATACAAACACATGGACCCACCCGGTGTTGATTAATATCCTGATTTTTTTTTTTTTTTTTTTTTTTTTTTTTGCGGTACACGGGCCTCTCACTGTTGTGGCCTCTCCCATTGCGGAGCACAGGCTCCGGACGCGCAGGCTCAGCGGCCATGGCTCACGGGACCAGCCACTCCGCGGCATGTGGGATCTTCCCGGACCGGGGCACGAACCCATGTCCCCTGTATTGGCAGGTGGACTCTCAACCACTGCACCACCAGGGAAGCCCAATATCCTCATTTTTTAAAGTGAAGCTCCAAATCCAGAATTTCATGAGATTCCTCCTTTTTAAATATTGGTAACTACCAGAAAAACATTTTAAATATTGTGCTGACCAAACAGTATAAACCACCAGTTTGTGGCCACTGGACTAACTTCTATTCATCCACTACAACCCAACTAAGAAGTCACTTCTCAGCTGGGAAGCCTTCTGTGACTTGCCCCTCCCTCTACCTTGCTACCCTTTCTTGAGCCTCCTATAGACCCTTTATTTTTTCCTGTCACAGTACTGACACTCTGCATTATAAAAATTCATTTGTTTTCATCTGCTGTCTCCTCAAGGATGAGGACACCCACCATGTCTTATGTCTCTTCCCAGCACAGTGCCTGACACATACAAGGTGCTGTGGCATTGCTGAAAGGGGAGCTATGGGGACTGCATTTGCTAAGGTGGCTAGGTTTTTCAATTGTAACAAATCACTCCTGAAATCTCTGTGGCTTAATACAGCAAGGGCTTGTTTCTCTCTCATGTGAAGTCTGCTATGGAAGCAGCAGCTCTCCAGGCAGCTTCCTTCCAAGCGGTGACTCAGAGATCCAGGCTACCTCCATCATTAGGGAGCAGGAGAAGAGAGCCAGGGAGAACTCACATCCACTCTTGTATACCTTAGCCTAGAACTGACACTCATTGGCTCTCTTCACAGCCATTGGCCAGAACTAGTCCCATGACCTGTCTCACTATAAGGGCCTGGAAATATGGGTGGAACACAGCCAGGGCCCATCATTCACAGGAAACAGTGGAACTCTTACAGTCAGCGCATGGAAGAACCTTTTAATTTGTGACATCCAGAAAAGTAGGAAAGAAGTAGGGAGAGAATTTCATTAATTGAGCTTTCTACATTTTCTCATTTTTTTCCAATCAGTAAACACCCAGAAAAGAAAATCAAACCGATGGAAAATAGGGGTCAAATGCTAATGAGCAACCCATTTATAGTGAAATCACACTGGCTCTTTGGTATCTCATTTGAGATCCATGAGGGCCTGGGAATGATTGCAGCTGCTCAAAGGGTCTCTCTTCTGTGATTAAATGCCAATGCATTCAAGAATCCTGACCCTCGCTGTCACTCTTGGCCAGAAACTCAGCCAAGGTGAGTCAGTGGGCACACCCAGAGGCTCAGAGACACACATCATGCCTTCTACAGGCTGGGCACAATGCAACTTCAGATGTTTCCTTGGAATGGAATCACAAGATGGTAGACATGCTCTATAAAGAGGGCAAGCTTGGGAACCAGAGAGACCTGGGTTCAAATTCCAGCTCTTTCCTAATAAGTCAAACTCCTAGCAAGACTCTCCACTTCTCTGAACCTCAGTTTCATCATCTCTAAAATGGGGACAATAGCACCTTCCTCCCAGAACAGCTGTGCACAGTCTATGAGGTTACACGCATAAGGGGCCTGGTGCTCAGTAGTACCTCAGTTGACATCATTTCTTTTTCCCCATTGGGTTGGAGGGACTGAATCTAACCTCCCACCAATAGCACTCCTGAGTGCAGTCAGCCTGTTCCCATTTGCATGCCTCGGGTGACAAGAAGCTCACTATGCACCAGCCGCCTGCCCACAACCCCCAAGCATCCTGCTCCATTTTTGAACCACTCCAATGTTGTTTGTCATGAGAGGATATGATGTCCCTGGGGGCTAGAGTTTGAGGGAAAGGTACCTGGCCTAACTCCCCTCTCCGGATGACTTGTCACTGCCTCGACCCCCAAGAGCTATCTGGGGAAATTGAGTGTGGTGAGAATGAAGGCAGTGAGGGGTTCAGAGTAGGGGAATATGTGTCCATTTCTTGTATACAGAGAGAGGACACAGAAACCCATCACATGGGAGACAGGATCCCAGAGAAGAAAATCTCTGGAAGACTGTCACAGGACAATGATGGCGATCCAGCCTGAGATGAAATGAGGGAAGCTACAGGGGAGCAATTAGGAGCTCAAAATAAGGGCTCCAAAATAATTTATTCTGCAAACATTTACTGTTTGTCCACAGTGCTAGGCCCCATGCTGAGCACTGGGGTCAGAGACATGAATCAGCCATCGGCCCTGATCTTGGGGGAGTGGGGCAGGCATGTGATAATAATATTATAACCATATGGGGGTTGCTGAGATAAAGGGAAGTGTGGGGTGGGGACTGTGAGAGCTCAGAAGAGGGGTACCTAGCCTGCCTGGTGATGGGGTGTTTAGGAAAGGATGAGGAGGTGGACAAAAATGGGGAGAAAGAATGCCAGGCAGAGGGGCAACATGGGCAAAGACACAAAGAGAGAAACAGCCTGGCCTGTGGAAAGACCTACCCACTGTCCTTTACTACTTAAGGCAAAGAGTGATGATGGGGTGGCCAGACCAGGCAGCAGACTGCCTTGAATGACAGCCACAGAGCTGAGACCCTGCCCCCGACCAGGAGGGAGCCATGGAAAAGGGGGAGGCTTTGCAGAAAATTGTTATTGAAATACAATTCACATTCGTAAAAGTGGTCATATCATATATTTACAGCTCAATAAATTTTCACAAAGTGAAATACCCCTGTAACCAACCAAGAAACAGAAACTTACCAGCATTACACAAGGCCCTTTTTGCCCCCCTTCCCAGTCACCGTCCTCCCAAAGGAACCACCATCTCGACTTCTAACCACATTGATTAGTTGACTTGTTTTTGACCTTCATGTAAATGAAATCATGCAGTGTTTTTGTCTGACTTCTTTCAATCAACATTATGGTTGAGATTTTTTCCTATTGTTGCATCATGTTGCATTCTTTCATGGTGTTAATTCTCATTGCTAAATTTTATTCCATTGTGCTTCTGTGCCAAAATCCACTCATCATTCTAGTGCTGATGGACACTGGGGTTGTGTTCAGCTTGGGACTCTCATGAAAAGTGCTACCATGAGGATTCTTATACATGTCTTTGGATGAACATTTATATACATTTCTGTTGGGTTTATGCCAAGGAGTAGAATCAATGCATCATAGGGGTCGCAGGTTCCCAGGGGAGAACACATGTTTTTTCCAAAATGGTAGTCCCAATTTACACTCCCTACTACACTGTAAGAAAGTTCCAGTAGCTCTATATCCTCACCAACATTTGACATTTTCTGGCTTTTCCATTTTAACCATGCTGGTGATCATCCATGGTTAAAATGGTAGATGTAATTTGCATTTCTCTGATGACTAGTGAGGTTGAATACCTTTTCGTATGCTTACTGACCATTTGGACATCATCTTTCCCGAAGTATTTGTTCAAGTCCCTGGGAGGGGAGAGACAACGTCTACATTTCATTTTGGAAAGTCATCTTGGGTGGCCAAGTGGGGGCAACTGGGACTGTAGAAGTAGGTTCTCTGGAACCTCTGGCTAACACCAATGGTATCTCACTTAGGTGCTGGGCTTCCTCTACTTCCTCTGCCTCTTTAAATGCTCATAGCCTCCTTGAGAGGTCAAAATTGTCATCAACATCTCACAGAGGAGGTGACTGGGCTTACAGAGGGGCATGACTTGCCCAAGATCTCACAGTGGTGGCCTCAGACCCTCAGTTCATTTCCTCATCGGCCTCAGACCAGAACAGGAAGCTGTGGGAAAAAAATAGAATAGAAAGAAACAGAAAAAAAAGGGGAAAGAAACAATTACAAAGACATCTATCTCACTCATTTTCCACAGGAGAAAATTCTCCCTCCCTTTCCCCTCTTCCTTCCTCCTCGCATCTCCCCAAAAGTCCAGCAGAGATGAGCGTTCATCAGAAGCCTAGTGCCCGCCAACCCCAATATTGTGTTGGATGCCCTGTAATGTGAAGGGAGGAATCAGGCCAACCTGCGTCAAATCCCGGCCAGCCACTGCTCACTGTGTGGCCCAAGACCAGTCATTTTACCTCCCAGGGCCTGAGGCTTTTGTCTGTTTCAGTAATCCCTTCCTCAGAGCCTTGTGGAGAGGAGTCAGAGAGCCAGCTCCCTGCCTGGCACAGGGTGGCCCCTGGTTAAGGTGACATATGCTTGTTCCTTCCCTTGCCCCTTCCAGGACTGGGGGCGGAGCTCTCCATCCTGCCCAGGGCCCAGTCCTTTTGGCTGCTGCCTCCCTCAGTAGGAGGGGGAACATCCTTTTGTCTCATGCAGCCACAGCTGGCCCCTGGAGAGTTTCCTCACTGCTGGAGAACAGGTGTAGCAGGGGCAGGAATAGAGTCCCTCCCTCCAGGAGCTCCATCTCCCCACAGCTGCCCACACTCAGGCTGACAGCCACACAGTTCACCCTAGAAGGACCTTTCTCTTCCCAAGGGCTCTCATCTCAGAGCCCAGACGCCTTTATTTTGGGAGCTTTGCTTGGTAAAGTGCTTTGTCAATGCCACCTCCAAGCAACCCTCCCACCCCACCACACACATGCCACGCAGTGCCATCCTGCCTGTCCTTCCGTTCATAGTGAGCATTCCAGGCACCGTGCTAGGCACTGGGACACCCACAAGGTCTCTGTCCTCATGTAGTTTCCCCTGCAGGAGAGATGGATAATAAAAAGCAGATGGATACGGTAAATCGGATCGCTTCAGATGGTGCCCAGGACCTTGGAGATGGGAAAGGGGACGCTTTGGTGGAGAAAGGCAGCTGGGTAACCACTCAGTCCCGGAGCAGAGTGGGGAAAGTCACAGGCCTGCTGCCTGCAGGGGTATGTCCTTCTCTGGTTTCGGGTCCAAACTCAACTCCTGGAGGGAAGGTTCACACCCCAGCCACCACTGGGGGGAGATCCCAACATGTAGCACCGGAAGGTCCTAGCTGCTGCTGACCCCCAACTACTTTGCCCCTTCCCTCCCTCATTACCGAGCCTGCCTGCTCCTCACAATTGTCTGCCTCTCCTGTCTCCCAGCGGCAGGGAGAGGGGTCACAGGAACTCTTTCTCAATCCACCAGCTTTTCCCTACCCATCCCATAGATTTATCCCGCCAACTCTACACGATTCAGAGCAAACTGAGTCCTTTCCAGATGGATCCCCCAACAACGCAACAGAGGTAAGGCCAACTGAGCCCCACTCCAGGCCAGCAGACCCTCCCAGATCTCGACACCCAGGACTCTCTCTCCATCTCTCCTTCTCAGGCTGCCCCTTCCTTTGTCTTTTACCCTTTCACTGACTCATTCTTTCTCTGTGTGTTTGTCTCTGTCTCATTTCAATTTTCCCCTTTATTTCCCTGTCACTCTAATTCCCATCCTAAATGTACTTCTTATCTGGGCATTAATTTACTTCAAATACTGATTTTTAAAAAATGCGTTGAGCCCCTGCTGGGTGCCAGGCATGGGGCAAGGATCTTGGGTCTAATCAAAGATGAGTAAAGCACAGACTTCCCTGGAAGGGAGATGAGTCATGTGCTTAAATAAGTGAAATGGGGAGGCTGAAAGTGACCGATGTTATAAAGGAGACACTGATGGGAGCTGAAGAGCATCAAAGAGAGGGGTTCCTGGGGACTTCATGGAGGAGGTGACTTTTTAGTCAGACCTTAAAACATGATCATGCCATGGAAAGTAGGCTGACCATGGGGAGGAAGGTCATCTCCCGCAGACTAGTTGCTCAGTTCCTTCTCCTCTCAAATCAAAATCCTACTCTCTGGCATCCTTATTATTTAATCTCCAAGGAATCCTGAATATAGTTTGGACTTTGTGTCTGAAAGACCTGGGTCTGAGTCTCACTGACTCAACATTCTGAGCTTTCATTTCATCATTTGTAAACAGCTTCCCAGGGCTGTTGTGAAAATCAAATATGACAAAGGATGTGAAAATGCTTTCCTACTGTTAATGAGGCTCTTTACTACTGATGAGGGCTCTTCTGACTGCAAACTACAGAAACCCAACTCAAAATGGCTTAAAGTAGGGCTTCCCTGGTGGCGCAGTGGTTGAGAGTCCGCCTGCCAATGCAGGGGACACGGGTTCGTGCCCCAGTCCGGGAAGATCCCACATGCTGCGGAGCAGCTGGGCCTGTGAGCCATGGCCGTAGAGCCTGCGCGTCCGGAGCCTGTGCTCCGCAATGGGAGAGGCCACAACAGTGAGAGGCCCACATACCGCAAAAAAAAAAAAAAAAAATGGCTTAAAGTAAAAAAAAAGTCTGACATGGCTTGCATCAGGTACACCTGGATCTAGGTTTCAAATGATGACCTCAAGACTCTTTGTACATCTCTCGATTCTGCTCTCCTGTACATTGGCATCAGTCTCAGGCAGGCATGGGCCCCCTCAGAGTGGCAACACAGCAACAACCCTTCCACCAGCTGAGTGACTCCAATGGAAATAAGATACCCCATTCCCAATGGTTCCAGCAAAGTTCTGGGGTTGAATCTAAGTGAACTGATTCCTAACCCATACCTATAGCCAGGGCTGGGTCACGCGCTGACCCCTGGAGCTGGTGATGACGTGATCCTCCCACCCAATCCATAAGGACCACAAGTAGGAAGGGAGTAGGTCCTCCCAAGAGATGCTGTTATACTGTTACAAGTAGAAGGGGTAATGGGTACAGGGTGTCAATTCACTTAGGTAACAGAGACAAAGAACACAGAGGAAAAGAAGACTTACTCCTTCTTACCTCTCAGGTCTCAGCCTAGTTGTCATCTCCTCCAAAAAGTCTTCTCTGATCCCCCAAGGCTGTATTGGGTACCACCACCACCACCACCACCCTTGTGCTCCTGTAGCACCTTACACTTCCCTTATCATCATACTCATCACATTTATTACAACTTTCTATTTACTGGTCTGTCTCCTTCCCTAAGTATTGGGAAGAAAAACATGGTGCCTGTCTTGCTGTAGCCCTCATGTTGACAAATGTTAGACACTTAGTAAATGGTGGCTGGCTGGCTGGCTGGCTGGCTGGATGAGTGGTTGAATGTAAGGATGATGGGTGGATGATTAGAT
Organism: Mesoplodon bidens; assembly: GCF_964165515.1. Taxonomy (NCBI): domain Eukaryota; kingdom Metazoa; phylum Chordata; class Mammalia; order Artiodactyla; family Ziphiidae; genus Mesoplodon; species Mesoplodon bidens. The sequence goes on along the minus strand of NC_138160.1, from coordinate 156,635,542 downwards.
GGTCAGATGAATGAATAATGGATGGATGGTTGAAGTGAATAAATGAACGAGTGGTTGGATGAATGGACGGGTGAATGGATGGATGGATGAGATGATGGATGGATAGATGATTGGTTAGATGGATGAATGAATGAAAGGTTTAGGAGAAAACTGGTAAGACCATTTTGGGATGTGCTAAGCCTAGGCTGCCTGTGAGCACAAAGAGATATCCCTCAAGCTGTTGACAGATGAACTTGGAGCTCAGGAGAGAGGTCTGGGCTGGAAATAGAGGTTTGAGAGCTATTAGCGTGGAGACTGTCATGGAGGCCATGGAAGTGGATCAAGATCACCAGAGAGGAGGCAAATGGTGCATCCAAGGTCACACATCCTGTAAGTGACACTTGAACTCAGGGCTGTGTGGTGTCAATGTCTGCTCTCATTCCTTCATTCCAAGGCAAGCTGGCCACTACTTGAAGTGGCAGCCCAGAATTAACATCTCTCCTTTCTCCCCTCCCTCCCCTCCTCAAACCGCTCAGCCAGAAGGGAGCAGCTGCCTGGGAGGACAGAGAGACAGATTATGTAAACTGTGATTGCCACCCACAGGAGGAGGAGGAGAGTGAATAGGTATTGAAATGCGCTTTCAATAATGCACGTCCTCCTCCACAAGGCCTGGGGCTTGGTGGAGGGGAGAAAAGCCTTAAAGGGACCAAGCCTCTGGTCCCTAGCGACAGCACCCACAGACCGCAGCCACCCAGTCCTCTACCCCAGACATCTACCCCAGGGGTCCTCAACCTTTCACCATCGAGGACACTTTTTTTACCCCTCCTGGTCCCAGTAGATTTGAGTTTTTAAAGATTCTGTTTCCCAAACACACTGCATTTAAGTCATGATTAATTCATTTCCCCCATTTTTTATTAATCAAACACACTTAATTGCCACTCAGAGTTTTGTTCAGCAAGAGGTAAGTCACGAGGTGGTATCACCCCAACCCAAAGCTCAGAAATACGACAACATTGTTAGCCAGGCCCACCTTGCTCCTGGAAAAATGCCTTCTCTCCCCATCCCCCATTCATTACTGTCTTTGGAAAACCCCAGACTGGGGAACAGGGATTCTGCCCAGCACTCTCATTTCACAGAAGAGAAAACTGAGACCCAGAAAGGTGAATGGACTTGCCTGAGGTCACAGGATCAGTGGGAACTGAAGGCTGAGGCCTGACCTCTCCAGTCTCAGCTGGCTTAGAACTTGGCAATGAGATAGGGATCTGAAAGTAAAGATGGCAGGGGGAAAAAGCCTCATAGCCAGCACCTTCACTGCGCCCCTACTATGCACCTAACCCAGTAGATACATTCTCCTACTTTGTTCTCACACAGTGGTCCTGAGAGGTGGGATTACCATGCCCCGTTGTGCATATGATGAAACTGAGCATCAAAGAGGCTCTGTGGGTTACATAGTCCACTTGGCTGGAAAGTGAAAGATCAGTATTCCAGTAGGTTCGTCCACTGACTATGAAACTCACACTCTTTCTACCTCACTGGCCTGGCTAGGGGGAAACGCGGCAGTCATTCAGACTGGATCTGAAGTTCTGCTCACCACTTACCAGCCATGTGTATTTGGCTAATGATCTACCTCTCTGAGCCTCCCTTTCCTTACCTGGGGAGCTAGGATAGCATCTTACTCCTTGGGTGATTGTGAAAAGTAAGAAGAGATGATGAGGGTTCAAGATTCCAGCACAGAGTTTGGGGTATGGCATTTGGAAGTGGCCTCCTCTTCCTTCCTCCTCCCCTTTTTTTGTTAAAAATCCTCCAAGTTGGCAGAAGCCAGGGTGAGAGATCTGATTGCTTATGTCTTTGGGGATCTTCTGGGCTGGGGATTAGGAAAGCATTGCCCTGTTCTCTCTCTGTTATCAATTAAATGTACTGTCCTCTTCTGGTTCAATAGTTCTAAGACAAGAGCCAAGGGTAGGACCAGGCTCTCTCCCGCCCGTGTGAATGCTCCCCTGGTCATCGCCATCTGTTTCCACATCTGGTTTTGGGACATCAGGTCGAGATGTCTTAAAAATTCCCCCCACCCTCCTGGAAACCCCATTTATTCCCCAAGGCAGCCTAATGAAGGTGAAGTGGAAATCTCAGCTCCCAGGAGCTGGAGAGGTTGACCTCCGGGACCTGTCATAATTGTTCCCCTGGACAAGGTAGAGGTGGAGTAATTCACTCCCTGGTCCCTCCCACCCTGAAATGGTTTTAAATGATTAAGTTCAACAAACATGCTAAGTAGCATGGAACACTAAGAATTCCTTGGGCATTATGCAATGTATCAGAGGTTTGTGAGGCTCCTCCCTGTGCCAGGAGTGAGCTGGGTGTTGAGGACTCAGGGATGAATGGCACCTGGCTCTTCCCTGAAGGAGCTCCCAGCCTAGATGGAGAGATGGACACAAAGACAAGCTAGGACCACCAGGCAATTCAGGGATTGTGATAGAAGGATGTGCATAGTGTGGGAGCCCAGGAATGCGTGTGGCTGACTTGAGTGGGGAGAGAAGCGTGGGGAAGCTTCTGAAGCTCAGCATAAAGATCAACCTTTACGCTGAACCTGGTATAAAAGGCAACTTCAGACAGTGGGACAGATGGAAAGATAGGACACTGTGAAAGCATTTTAAGGAGGATTCTAGGTTGAACAAATGGAAGGGGATGGACAAAAGGAAAGGCTAGGTTGGGTCAGACAGTGAAAGGTCTTGAATGCCATTACCAGTGGACTCCAGGCTTTGGTCATGGAAAGCCATGGCACAAGAGTGTCCGTGGTCAGACTAACATCTAAGAAAGATCTCTCTGTTTGTAGAAAAAAGAACCACAAGGACAAAACCGGAGGCAGATGTACCAAAACACGAGTGACAGTTCATGCAAAAATCAGAGGGGCCTTGGACTAGGCTGGAGAGATTTTGTGGTGGGTGAATGGGTTGAATTTGATGGCCAATTGGATGTAGGCATGAGAGACAAGAAGGAATCTCTCAGGAAGGCAGCCTGCTTTTTGGACTCTACCTGCCCTTCTACTCTGCTTCGCCAACCATAGTCCAGGCCAACTCAGGTTCCCAGGGAAGCTTGGAGAAGGATGGCTTTCTGTCAGCTGTCTTCCAAAACTGAAAAGGAAGTTTACCACTCGTACTCTCCTACTGGTCAACACACTTCCAGTTTCAAGTGAAAGAAGCTCAATTCAATGTGACTTTAGCTACGATATGATTCCTACCATATGACATTCTGGAAAAATGAAACTATGGAGACAGTAAAAAGATTAGTGGTTTCCAGGCGTTAGGGGGAGGGGGGGATGAATAGGCAAAGCAGGAAGGATATATAGGACAGCGTATTTATTCTGTTTGATATTATAATAGTGGATACATCTCTTTATACATTTAATAGTGGATACATCTCTTTGTACATTTGTCAAAACCCATAGAATGTACAACACCATGAGTGAACCCTAATGTAAACTATGGACGTTGAGTGACAATGATGTGTCAATGTAGGGTCATCTATTGTAACAAATGTACCACTGTGGTGGGGGATGCTGATAATGAGGGAGGCTGTGCATGTGTGGGGCAGGGAGTGTATGGGAACTCAATACTGTCTGCTCAATTTTGTTGTGAACCTAAAAGTGCTCTAAAAAATAAAGTTTATTAACTTAAAAAAGAAAAAAAGGGGACTTCCCTGGAGGTCCAGTCGTAAGACTTCACCTTCCAATGCAGGGGTTTTGGGTTTGATCCCTAGTCAGGGAGCTAGGACCCCACATGCCTCAGGGCCAAAAAAACAATACATAAAACAGAAGCAATATGGTAACGAATTCAATAAAGAGTTTAAAAATGGTCCACATCAAAAAAAAAAAAAGAAAAAAGAAAAAAAGTGACTTTAGCAAAAAGGGAAATTTATTGGCATATGAGATGAGAAGTTCAAGGGATGATTGGTTTCCACCACAACTGAATCAGGCAACTCAAATGAAGAGAGCAGAGCTCAGTTTCTCTCCACATCTTGGCTCTGCTTTCCTCTGTGTTCAGCTCCCCTGCAGCTCCAGACTTAGATCCCACTCGCTTAGCAATCCGTCATAGAAGGAGGCTTCCCAACAGCTCCAACAAAAGTTCCAGAGCTGAGTCTCATTTGTCTCTTATGGGTCACATGCCCATCCTTGAACCAATCACTGTAGCCCAGAGGAATGGCCTGCACTGATTGGCCAAACCCTGGTCACGTGCCCTCTACTGGAGTCTCAGGCTGGGGTCTCAGCCCACCTAAACCATGTGGAAGGAGATTGGGGAAGGAAAGTTCCCCCAAAGGAAATGGAGGTTCCTTACTGAAAAAAAGGGAAATGGATGCTTAGAATACAAAACCACCAGCTATCCTCTTGATCTCCTTTCCATAGCAGCCTGGAGCTATCCAGAAGGGCCACAATGCTTTCCAGAGTTTGGCATCCATATTATGGTCTTGTACACAGGCCTGCTCAACACATCTCTAAGGTCTAGGAGATGAACGAGCAAGGAGATGCACTTGACCTTTTGCACATTCAAAATAACAACAAACTGAAACTATTTATTCATGTAGTCATTGGCCTCCTGTGTGTCCTGGCAAGCTCTGAGTGATGAAAAGACTCAGACTCTTCCCCAAGGAGTTCATCGTCTATTTTAGGTATAGTTCTGTGATAATTCAGTAGAGTCAGACTTACCCTCCCAAAGTTACATTTCACTGCATATTTTTTTCTGGCACTTGGATGCTTTTATTTGCTTTTAGATTAACTGCCTTACATGGAAATCACAAATTGAAAAGGCCTTTAAAATTCCCCTTTTACTTCTGAGAAAATTTTGTCTTCACTAATAAAAAATATCTAATTGTTATTACATTTATTGAACATCCTCATTGAGACAGCCTCTGATGTTTTCATGACATTTTTCTTTGGAAATCTGAATATGCGCCCTGAGAAGGTGTGTGGTCCCTTCATGGACTAAGAGGGTAAAGGTCTGTCCTGTTAGAACAGGGGCAAAACTGGAGTCCAGACAACATAATACTGGTGGTATGTGATCTCTATGGTCAAGTAGCTACCTGTGGAAGTAATGCATGTTGATCCTGAGGGCAGAGGTTCAAGTGATTGGGAAAAAAATTTTTAGCTCAGTATGAATGAGAAATATCTAAGGACCAGAGCCATCACAAAATGAATAAGCTGCCATATAAGGTAGTGAGCTCCTCATCCCTGGAGTCATGTAAGCAGGGACTTTTGGATGGGAAGTTGAACCAAATGATCTCAACCTCTTCCAACTGGGAGATTCCTGAACCATGGGTTGAGTTCTAGCTCAGTCATTGTCTTGCTGTGTGGCCTTGGGTGAGGCCCTGCCCCTCTCTGAGCCTCAGTGACCTAGATAACCCCCTATCTTCACACCTGCCTCTGCACACTCAGGCAATTTCTATTCCATGTATATTCCAAGGCTCTTAGTGTCTGAGAAAAGCAGGCCAGCAAACCTACTGGTGTGAGGCAGCTTCTGTTCCTAGAAATGCTGTGATTCATAGCCATGGGGACAGGCAGGTCTGGGGAAGGAAACCAGCCACTGGGGCAGGATGCATCCCCAATACACCTGACTTGGCCTCTAGCACTGCATCATCTCTCTGTCCCAGGATTGACCCTCAATCCACAGACATTCTTGGGCATTGGCCTTGCCCCACCCTGTCAGGTAAAGGACAGCAGAGGCTGATGCAGAAATCAACATCACGGAGGTGGAATGTTCATTCTATCTTTTCTTGAGCGGTCTTAAGTCTTCTCCCATTTCATTTTTACGACAGCCCTGCAAGGGAGGCATTGCTCTCCCCAGTTTGTTGGGGATCTGAAGCTCAGGGAAGCTGCCAACTGTCAGAGTCCAGCCAGCAAATAAGCAGTGGAGAGGGCACCGGACGAGACTCTCCTGTCCCTGTACCATGTTCCCTCCCCAAGGATGCTCATAAGCTCACCTTCCAGAAGGAGGCATCAGCTCCTCCTAGGAAAGTTCCCCTTTGCCTGGAGAGTTGGTAAGAGACAGATCAGAACCTCAAATCCCACTGTCAGTGTTTGCCAAAGGATGGCGAGGATTAGTTTGGCCTGGAGCAACACCTGCCCTCTGAATTCTGCTGGGCCTTTTGGAGAAGCCACTTGCCTTCTCTGGGCCGACTTAGTCCCTCCAACACTACATTCTAGGATTCCATGGTCCAAAGTCTCCTCACTCCCAGGTCTCCAACTGGGTGGGGATGATGTCTTCTGGCCATATACAGGCTGACAGAGTATTTTCCACGGCCTGTCCACCCTGAGATGACCCTGAGACGTGGACAATAGAGGTCCCTCTGTACAGATGAAGAAATGAGAGGCTGCATCTTATGCCCCAGGGCACACAGTCAGAAAGGCACAGTGCTGCGAATGAGGCCCAGACCCTTAACGCTCTGATGCTGACTGCCCAGAACACACAGAGAAAATTCAGGGCCTCAGCGGGGAGTAAAGTGGGGAGGGAGTCAACCAAGCAGAGCAGAGAGGACTGGACCTATATTCTGTGGCTTAATTTTCACAGCTCATGAGAGAGAGAGGTGATTTGTCCCATTTTTCAGTTGAAAACACTGATGTTCAGAGACATTAAGCAATTTGCCCCAGGTCACAAAGCCAGGGAGTGGCAGAACCCAGGTATAAACCACTACATCCTGCCGCTCCCAGGAGGTGCGTGGCGCGCCCACCCAGGGTTGCTGAGCCAGTGGCCTTCCTCCAGGAAGGGGAAGTTTAGCGGTGAAGCACACCCTACCCCCAGCCATCCAAACGCCCTCAGCCTTTGCCTCTTTGCCACAGGGCGTGACCAGGGAGACTGGGCGGCATGCTAGAGGTCTCTTGGGTGTACCTTTGCACACAGCGCCACAAGCAGACAGGGAACAAATAAAATCCAATCTCTGGAGTCCTTATTCCCCAGAGCTTTCCTGGAAAGAGCAGGAAGCTATTTTTAAAAGCAGCATCCATAGGCAGTAACCTGGGAGAGGGGTCCCCAACCCAATCCTCATCTCTGTTGGCCAGGAGCGACATGTATCCTGCTCACTGATCAGCCAAGAGGCCAGCAGCTCCTCCACCTGGCCCAGGCCTGAGAGAGAGGGCAGGGGGACATGTCACCAGCCAGGGGAAGAGATGTGTGTCAAATTCAACTCATCCCCACCCTACCAGCTGGAAGGGGTCTTAGATTCCCCAAAGGGAACGTGTATGTGCTTGTGCTCACACATTCGTAGGTGTCAATGAGGTTTTGTGTCTGTTGAGTGTTGTAAAGTTGAGTCTTGTGTATCTGGGGGTGGTGTCTCTGTGTCCTGTGCAAGTGTGACATTTAGGCACATGGGTGTCTCTGTGCTTCTGAAGATCAGTATGTTGATGTCACTGTGTGTATGTGTGTCTGAGTAGGCTGTGTCTGTTTGTTTCTGTGTGTAGGTGTGTATACACATGAGTGCTTATGTGTGTCTATCAGTCTCCAGGAAGCCCAGGAGGTAAATATATATAACTTTAGATGCTGGAGGAGCATAAGCTATCTCTAGAGCTCAGTCCCTTCTTCCCCACTCTTCAAGTCACAAAAGGAGAAATCAAAGTTCAGAGAAGGGAAGGGACTTTCCTGAGGTCAGGCCGCAGCAGAGAGGACTGGAACCCGGGTCCCTTCTTGGCTGTCAAAACCCATCTACCCAGACACTCCATACAAGCTTCATTTCCAAGGTCAACAGGTGCTCCCTCCCTGCCTCCATGCAAGTAGGGCCAACTGAGTCCATCATCTCCACTGGGCTTTGAATTGGCTGCTGAGAAGGAAGAGGTACCCAGACACAAGTACATCTATTCCAGGCTCTGAGTAGAACATTCACTAGTATAATACACCTTTGCTGTGGGGAAAGAGCATGAGCTGAGCGACTGGCTACTGAACCCTGAGAGATCCCAAGAGAGGCTGGATGGTGCCTGCCCTCAAGGACCTCTGCAGGAGGTCAGGCAGGTAAACCAAAAACTATGACATAATTTCTTTGGGCTTTAAGTTTTCTCATCTACAAAGGTATGTGGGTAGGGAGGAGGAACCAAGGCTTTTGTTAGGGATACCTGAGAAAATAATGTGTGGTTTTTTTTGTTTTGTTTTTTTTGCGGTATGTGGGCCTCTCACTGTTGTGGCCTCTCCCGTTGCGGAGCACAGGCTCCGGATGCACAGACTCAGCGGCCATGGCTCACGGGCCCAGCCGCTCTGGGCCCAGCATGTGGGATCTTCCCGGACTGGGGCACGAACCCGTGTCCCCTGCCTCGGCAGGCGGACTCTCAACCACTGCGCCACCAGGGAAGTCCTCTAACCAGTTTTTGTCGTGTCCTATAGCAATGTCATCCTTTTAAAGGCTGTGCCCTTCCCCTGTCCCTCCTGTTTCACTTTTGGAAGTGCCAGCTAAGTCAGCAGTAGGGCCCCAAGCAGTAGGGGGCTTGCTTGCCCTTGGGCTCAAAGAAAGTGGGATTGAACATCCCCGCTCCAAGGAGCCAGTGTGGGCCCAGCAGTTTTGAAGTCAGAGTACAGGGGGAGGACTCACGGGACATGGCTGGACCTCCTATAGTCTTCCATGCCTTCTAAGAAAGCATCTCTGCCCAGAACTCTTCACTTCTCAGACCAAGAAACGAAGTGCGCACTGAGAGGACCCAGTAAGGCCCACGCACAAGAAACTCTCAGCATTATGCTTACTTGGAGTAAGCTCTCCATAACATTAGCTAAGAAAAAAATGACTAGACAATGTCAGCCATAACGTTTTGCAGGTTTTCAAAATCTGTTTTATAACTGAAACTTCACAACCTGCCCTGTGATTAGGATTTGCCACCTCCATTTCACAGATGAGAAGCTCTGCCTGTGTGGAGGTGAACAAAACACAGCCCTCCCCCTCAAAGAATCACAGTCAAGAAACAGGAACACACAGTGAGACCCTAGGGTGCTCAAGCCTGTGATAAAAATAAGCATGGAGGGGGAAGCATAGGAGCACATGAGGGACTCCTTTTCCAACATGAAGAATTAGGGAAGGCTTCCTGGAGGAGGGGACATCTAAACTGAGTCCTGAGGATGAGTCAAAGTGAGGCAGGCAAATGGGAACAGGAAGGAAGGGTAAGCGATAGAACAAAGCTTCTGGCCCAAAAGCCCAAGATCAACCCCTTGGTTGGTCTCTTAGAAGCCTTGGTTTAACATTCCTTAGATGGGTGTGGTCTGAAAAGGCTTGGCAACAAGAATCTGGGGTGGGGATGGGAGACCAAGAGGGGATAGCTGATTCCACCTCCAAAGTCAGTTGGTCCCCATACTGGAGGGGACTCTCTCTACCCCGCCCTGTCATAGCTGTCCCCTTCTTTGGAAACCCTACTCAGACCCTGGGCTGGGCTGCTGCTACTGCCTGCCTTCTGGTGCCTGCTCCAGTTTTCCTGTATCACGTCTCCTTTCCTGGTGAGCTGTGGACTCATCAAACCTAGAAGCCCAGGCTTCTGCAGTGTACCTGGTTCCAGCCCCCATCACAGATCAGCACTCCTCCCTGGAACACCCTCACTGGCCACAGTTTCAGCACAAGATTTCACTTAGGGGTAAATCCTAAAACATTTTCCAAACCAACAGCATCTTGGCATGTAACTGAGATGGAGGGGGAATTGCTGGGTCTGGAGTCAGGAAGACCCGCCTTTGAAAGGCAGTTTTGCTACTTACATAGCTTGGCAAGTCATTACACCTCTCTAGGCCCCAGTGTCCACACAAATATAAAATCAGGCAATGACACCAACTACACAGAATTCTCTTAAGAGTCAGATGAGACAATGTATGTGAAAACTGCTTATAAACTGTTCAGAGGTATGCACATGTAGGTGTTATTATTGCCATGGTTGTCTTCATGAATAGCGATAAATGTTCATTCATTCAACAAGTGTTTATCAAGGGCCCATGTGCCAGCCTCTGTGCTCAGAGCTGGAATCTAACAAATGAACTGAGTAGATGCGGGTGTGCCCTCAAGGACTTCACCATCTGTGACAGAGATAGACATAGACAAGTTCAAAATAATATGATTTGTGCTTGGGTGGGGGAAGGCACAGGGGTTGGGGGTAACCAGGACAGTCAGCTAGCTCAGCCTGGGAAATCAAAAAAAGTTTTGCAGCGGTGACATCCCAGTGAATAAGCTAGGGCAGGGTCTGGGAAGAGAGCTCCAGATAGAGGCGACAACACAGGCAAAGGCCAGGAGGCAGGACCAAGGGGTCAATTTGGGACACCACAGAGCGAAAGAAGAAGTTGAAAATTAAGCAGGGCATATCCGCTTTCAGATAAGATCGAAGTTACCTGTATTATGTTGATGTCTTTTAAGGAGATTGCAAACAATTTGTTGATTTTTTTAAAAAGTAAAAACACAAAACCATGACACATAAGTTTAGATCATATAACAATTGTCAGAGCCTGGTGCAGCCCAAAACAAGAATTCAGGTCGCAAAATATTGCCATTAATACCAAGTGTTTGTCCGTCAGCTCCAAGTCAGCTGGAAAGGCAGGACCTCTTTCCTCGTGGCGTCCACAAAAGTCCTAGGTTTCATTCAGATTGGCTTGGTTTAGGTCACATGGCCTCCCTAAACTAGAGGGATGCAGTGATCTGATGGGCTAGACTTGGGTGGACAGCAGGGCTATGGTAGTTCCCTAGACAATATAGCAAGGGGCTGTTATCAGAAGGGGCACAGAAGATAGGGAGGTAAAGATAATGGTAGGTAAAGACAATGTACCCAATTAGAAGTTCTTTCCCTTTCTATTCTTTTTTGAGAAAGCTCAGAGTCATCCCAGGAGGCATTCCAGCTTTGAGTTCCATACTTTCTCTCATTTAATTTGATCCTTGCTGTGGCCCTTCTAGGAGGGTATTATCGTTCCAATTTTACAGATCACGAAATGGAGGCTTAGAGAGGTAAAACCCCGTACCTAGGGGCCCAGATATTAGAAGGGGAAGATTCTAGATTTGAGCCCTGGTATCTCCAAAGCCCATTCTCACTGCACGTCACCAGGCTGCCCTGTTGGTCCCTCTGCTCCCCAGATATTTCAGGCATATTTTCTAGCCCTGAGGAAAACTTGAATGGTACAGCCTTCTTGGCTGCACTGGTTTTCCTGCTCAGGTCATTCCCCTGCAACTTGGAATCCAGAGCCCACTTGTGAACACTTGTGTTCTGGGTTCTGTTTTCCTAAATGAATAGGACAGGTAGAGAGATGGAGCCCAGAAGTAGGATTCAGCCAGGGTGAGTTACATGTGGATTTTGTCCAAGCCTCCTACCTCCTACTACTATCCTCCACAGCCTGAAAGACAGAGATCTGGGGCAGAAAACAGGAAGCAAACAGTAGCAATCATTCCCATAGGTACCGCCCTTTAGAGTTTACGAAGCCACTGTCTCAGCTGATCTCCATCCTGCAAGGCAGAAGAGCAGATGCCAACGTCATGACCATTTTACAGATAAGGAACATGGTCCAGGCTGGAGGAGAACCCAAAAGTTGTGGAGCCATAGCTTGTGTTCAGATCTCCAAGATATCATGTCCCAGGGTTTTTCAATTCTCAGAAAACCTCTCCAGAGGAAACCAGACCCAAGCTTGGGGTCCTAAAGGAGTCGAGGGGAAGGGGACCATGGTTCATTGTGTGCCTACAGGGCCCAGGTGCCAGAGCCAGCGCTTTTTCACGTTGAGTCTCATTCACTCCCCACTCCAAACCTGCAGAGCAGATAGCATTGTTCTGAGGCTTGGAGTGGAGCTTTGACCTAGCCAAGGTCAGGCAGCTAGGAAGGGGAATTCAGACCCCAAGCCCTGCTTTCTCATGACCTTCACTCGGCTTTTAGAAGAAAGACCTCCCTGCTACCCACAGCGCGATGCCCTGGGCTCCCACATCAGGCAGGGGCTAATTGGAAGCCAGAGCGCTGAAAACTTCCCTCTTGGCGCAGAGCAGCCCCGCCCTCCCCCTCTCCACCTGGAGGCAGGGCCATCTGTTCCCTTTTGTCGGGATGCAGGGGAAGATGAAACTAAATTTAAATACTAATAATACTTAACATTTGTCTGGAAAATGTTCTGCACGCTAATTGCTGATTAATCCTCCCCAGGCCCCAGAGAGATTCTGTCTGTATGTTCCCATTCGGCAGACAGGCTGATGGGACCTGGACCAGGAGGCTGGAGGGTGGCTTCAGGGCTCACTGGGCAAGAGTGAACCTCCATCTCTACTCAGCAGGACGGGGGTGGATGAATAAATTCATCCAATTCATTGCTGCTCCACAGCTAACAATAAAGCCGAAGCTGGATCCAAATTGACTTGGCTGTCTACCAGCTGCTTAATCACGGGCAGTCCATTAACCTCTCTGAGCTTTGGTTTCTTTATCTGTAAAATGGGAATAATGTTCCCTTTTGTTTCAGTCAATCATTCAACAATAGTTCGTGAGCACCCACCAAATGCCGGCCACAGGCCAGGCCCTGGGAGTCCACACTGAACGTGACAGACAAGGTTCCTGATCCCTCGTGGCCCACAGTCTGGCTGGGGAGATAGATCAAGCAAGATAATTATAGCTGGTGATAGTGAAGTTGTTGGGAAACAATTTGTCAATGCATTTTTTAAACGATGATACACCTCAAAATTTTTCTGGGTGATAAAGTTGAAACCGCACAACTCAGATGGGATTTGAACCCAGCCAAAACTCAGACTGGGACTTGAACCCACTGCTTTTTAATTAAAATTGCTCACCTGGTGTCAGGACTTACTGAAGCTCAGGTTCTTTATGTCTTGTCACAGAAAAGTTAGTGAGAGACAAAGTGATAAGAAGTGGATTTATTTAGAGAGATACACATTCCATGGACAGAATGCCATGCATCTCAAAAGGCGAGAGCGACCCTGAACTACAGGGTGGTTAGTTTTTATGGGCTGGGTAATTTCATAGGCTAATAAGTGGGAGGATTGTTCCAACTGTTTTGGAGAAGGGGTGGAGATTTCCAGGAATTGGGCCACCGTCCACTTTTTGGCCTTTTATGGTTGGCCCCAGAACTGTCATGATGCCGGTGGGTGTGTCATTTTGCATATGCTAATGTATCACAATGAGCATATAATGAGGCTCAAGGTCCACTGGAAGTTGAATCTTCCACCATCTTGGACCTAGTTTGTTCTAACCAGTTTATGACGTATCCTCAAGGGCTATGTCATTCTTTTAAAGACTGTGCCTTGTCCCTTTCCCTCCTGTTTCAAAGTGACTCCTATTTTTCTTGCAATGTTCATCTAGAAATCAGAGATATGTTCCCAAACTGGAGGGAGTGGCCACAGTGGACAGAATCATGGGCCCAGGAATTTTGTTGTGGTTGGGAACACCCTAACATATCCTGGCAAATCCAGGGCAACAGCAGCTCTCCACCCTTACGTTCCCAGGTAGGAGATGGCTGCTTCTAGCATTTTCCACATCTCCCCTCTTTTATCAGTCACCTTTACGCTTCCCCAGGGCTTCCAGAGCCAGGCCTTTCTTGTGGAGTCGGAGGCTGGGGCCACGTGGTTTTCCAGCTGTGTTCTTTGAAACCCCAATATGCCACAAGAGGCCTTGGGGGCTAACTCAGGGATGAGAAGGAACCCATGCAGGGGTCTCCAGGCCCCCCACCACCCCAGCCAGCACAGCTGCATTCCAAACTTCTTATCTATTTTCAAATTTATCTGAAAAAAGGATTCCATTTCTTTAAAAGAGGTTGAAAAATAGCCATCTTCGTGGAAATGACTTGGAGTCAGGAGACCAGGACTTTGATTCAGACTCTATCGCTTAACAGCAAATGACCCCTAGCAGGCTGGTTGCTTTGTCTATAAAATGGGGTTGCCATCTGACCAGAAGAATGATACCACATGGAGACAAACCCAGAGCAGTGCTTGGCTCAGTGGAGGCACACAAAAATCATATTTTAGCCTGAATCTTTTCCCCTGAATATTTAACAAGATAGAATAGAGCTGGGTTACAATGTCCAACTTCACCACCAGGTGAACCCTACTTGAGAAGGTCATAAGATCCTCAAAACAAACTCACACCTTAATTTATCAAGGCTGTAACTTCAAAAATTCTGTGTATCCCATTCATTTTAAAATAGGAGATGCCTCTCTCTTTAAGAGCTTAATGTCTAGCCTTCCATGCAGGGTGAAAAATCAGCACAATTCATGGCAGGGCTAAATCGAGAAAGCCCACACAAGCCATGCTGTCCCAATGACAAGGTGTGCAGTTATTCTGAGACACAGCAGGGCTGAGAGGGTCTCACCACTTCTTTACTAGTTGGTGCCAGAGAAAAGGATGAGCGTGGCCAGGAAGCAAGGAGATTATCTTGCAATGATGTCTCGGAAATATCCCCTGCTTCCACACATGTGGGGAAGCAAGAGGGATCACATGTGGTGTGACAAGACTTCTTTCTATAGCACGTTGAGCTCAAAGAACCTCCTCTGCTCTGGACACAAGAGTGTCATCTCTGGTCGTCACTACAGTTTGACAGAGGAAACCAGGGCCTGGGAAAGTGGGTAACTTACCAGCCTCCTGCACAGCAGATGGTGGAGCTGGGATTCGAACTGAGAACTCTCTAACTAGAGAGGTTGTTTGAAGGTAGAGATGAGGAAAGTATTGCATTTTATCACATGGATGATTCAAGAAGCAGAGAGCTTGAGGGGGATGATGAGACTCAGACAGTGGCTGCTGGGAGTCCCCATCCCTCAGAAAGCTTCTCACCCTATACCCCAGCCCCCCACATGGCCAAACATAACCCCAAAACTGCAAACGGATTTTACACGGATACAAACACTCAGACATACAGTCAGAACCCATGCCTACACAGGTGCGTGCCTTGTGGAAACCCCCAGCAGGTGCACATAGGCTTACCCACGTGCTTATGTTGGTACAAACTCAGTGACACACAGAGGCCCGCCCAGGGAGCAGTCACATATGTGCATGGAGACGGCACGTACACACAGGAGACACACACCAGGAACACACAGCCTGAACCTACACGTGGAAACAACTGGAGCATGGAAACGCTGTGTGCCTGTTCCTGCTTCAGACAAAACCCTGACTTCTGATCCCTAGATTCCAGGTACCCCAAGCCTCCTCCTCCCCACCCCACCTCTGCCCCTTGCAGCACCAGAGGATTGAGGTCCCGGCTCAGCAGGGACACAAGGGCACCTCTACTGCAGAGGTGGCTCTCAGACACGTCCAAGAGCCATGGTGCCTCAGGGGCATGGTGTGGGCTGTCAAGGGGTCTCCCTTCTTTGCCTTAAACCAGAATGGCATGGTGAGTAGAAGCACAGACTGAGTGAGAATCCAGGTCCCCTCCTGCCCAGCTGTGAGTGACCTCAGACTGGTCTCCCTTCTCTCTGAGCCTCAATTTTCTCATCAGCAAAATGGGGGTATGATATCTACCGTGCAAGGTTTTAGTGAGAAATGAGATGAAGTATGTAGAATACCTAGTAGGACCTGAATAAATTTGATTACCTTCCCCTTGACCTTGCCCTTCCAGTGCTCACTGCTCAGTGCAGCAGACAGATCCACACCTTTCAGTCAGCCACAGGCATTCCTCCACGTGTCTCCCCTTTCCAGGAGCTCGGAGAATTATGGAGAAGATAGAGGTCCAAACTGATAATAATCGTCTAACAGGAAGTGGTGGGAAGGAGGGGACCCAGGGCACTCTGGGAGCTGGGAGGAAGAAGTGGCAGTGCAGGCTGCCCAGAGGGGACGATGTTTGCAGGATGGCGCCGCAGGGCTACATTACAATCGAGAGAAGCAGGCCTCCTAGTGCCCCTCGTAATAATTTCCTCGACCACCCCCACTGTTGCTGCTTATTTAGCACCTATATGTGCTAGGCACTTCACATACCTATCCCTGTTCAATGAGTCAATGCTCCTAACAATACAACCAAGAAGCTGTTATTACCTCATCTTACAGAAAAGGAAACCAAGAGAAGGGATGGGACCTTCTCAAGGTCACAGAGATCTGGGCCAAGCCTGACTCCAAACCCTAAGCTCTTCCTCTACATTCCCCTCTCAGCTGCTGTCACAAAGGGACCCCCACGACCTGACTGGGAAGTTCACGGGAAGCCACAAGGCATCCTCCCGACCTGACATCTCTTCAAACACTCAGTGTGTATGGAAGGATGGCCGTGGGGTCCGTGCTCCCTCGTTCCCCAGCCCTGCTCCTCTGGCCCCTCTTGGCCCTTGGCCTCAGTGGCCCTGCTTGCCCACCTGCAATTGCCAGATGGCTCTGCAGTGGCCCCAGCGTGGCTCTGGCCTTCTGGGGATTGAGGAAGCCTTTCCGAGCCTGGGCATCTGCTAGCTCTGCCTTTCTTAGACTCTCTCACTGTACATCTGACTTGTGACAACCATTTCACAGAGGAGGAAACTGAGGAAAGTAAGACCAGAGACCCCAGAAATGAGGGCCAGAGGCCCTGGGGAAACAGTGGATCTGAAGGTCTAAAGACCCTTCTCCTTATTGCATTCAGGGAATCAGGAGTCATAGCTCCAAACAGCAAATAGCCCACAGGCTGAGCTATGACTTAAACGGGCTTCCCAGAGAATGGGCTGCTGAGAGAGGCGAGTTGCCAGCCCAGCAGGGTCAGCCAGCCAGCGACCGGGGAGGTCAATGGGCTGGGCAGATAACATCACTGTCTGGCAGACAGTCTCTGAGTCAGTCGGGCAGGGGCAGTTGGTCAGACGACGACAAGCCAGCCCTGGCTCACACCCTCCTCCAAGTCTCCCTCTCCATCTCTGCCTTTCTCGGGAGCTTTGGGAGGAGGCGCCAAGCTCAGATGTACATATCTCTATGACAGCCTGACCTTCCTCGGCTCCTGATGAGGCCCTAGAGTATCAGCCAGATAAGCCCTGAGCTGTAAACAGTGGCCCCCAGGAGCACACACTGTGTTCTCTCTCTCTGTCCTGCCCTCTCTCTCTCTCTCACACACACACACACACGTGCTTACTGTGTAATGGCACACACATGCACTTATAGAGTCATGCCCACCTACACAAGCACACACCCAGGCACACACATGCGTGCACGCACACACATGCATGTACACACACATCCTCACCAGAGCACACATGCCACCTCCTATCTGTTCATATTTTTGTAATGAAGGCACTCAGGTTTCCCTGCCTAAATCTGTCACCTAAAGAATTGAAGAAGCCTTTTAGGGGAAGAAGGAGGTCACTCCTCACCAGCAAGGGGTTAATGAGAGATGAAGAGAGCAAGATGGTGGGGGGGGGGCTGCCTCTGCAGGGCCCAGCAATAACCCTTCAAATTTATAGGGGGCCTCTGGGCAAACCAGCAATGAGAGGGTTTGCAGGAGACACAGAGCAACAGAGGGCTCCACCCCGCCCTCTATCCCTGAGATCTCCATTCACTGCTCCTCACACAAGAGGTCTGTTTTACTGTGACCTCCCCTGAGGTCGTCTTGCCTGGTGTGGCACAGTCAGCATCGCTCTATCTCACCTCGGTTTCCTTGTCTGTAGGACAAGGTTAATAAGCCTTGTTAAAAGGAGGTGTGGGTTTACATGCAGTGCTATCTTGGGAGAGTTTTGCCAACTGAAAGCACTGTCTAAATGGCAGTTATTAGTGGCCAGCTGGAGGTCGGGGGCGGGGCAAGGAGCAACAATGTAGCCAATGGTTGTGTCACAATTTTAAATCTTAGTGGGAAGGCGGCAGTGGGGGTGGGGAAGGAGCACCAATAGAAATGGGGGTGCCCGAGATAAATAACAAGGTCCAAGCACAGGCAACTATATTTGATATCCCGTAATAAACCATAATGGAAAAGAGTATGAAAAAGAATATGTATATATAGGGACTTCCCTGGTGGTGCAGTGGTTAAGAATCTGCCTGCCAATGCAGGTCACATGGGTTCGATCCCTGGTCCAGGAAGATCCCACTTGCCATGGAGCAACTAAGCCCGTGCGCCACAACTACTGAGCCTATGCTCTAGAGCCCACGAGCCGCAACTACTGAGCCCGCGTGCCACAACTACTGGAGCCTGCGTGCCTAGAGCCCGTGCTCTGCAACAAGAGAAGCCACTGCAATGAGAAGCCTGTGCACCACGACGAAGAGTAGCCCCTGCTCGCCGCTACTAGAGAAAGCCCACGTGCAGCGACGGAGACCCAACGCAGCCAAAGATAAAAATTAATTAATAAATTAATTTTTAAAAAAGAATATTTATGTATGTATAACTCAATTACTTTATTGTACACCAGAAACTAACACAACATTGTAAATATACTTCAATTTAAAAAAAAAGAGAATAGTGAATTAATAATAACCAAACAAAAAATTCCTGTAATTTTTTTTAAAAGTCAGATTATATGAGTACTCAGATAATCCTGGGTCATATAAAAACATTTTCTTATTCTGAATATTCTTTAACATGAAATAAAATATCTGATGCTCAAAAAAAAAAAAAAAAAAAGAAATGGGGTGCTCAGAAAGGCAAGAAGCTTCTGTTTCCTTCATCAGGAAAGTTAGTGCCTATCTCACAGAATTGGTCATTTATTCATTCAACAAACCTTTATTGAGCTGCTGCTATGTACTAGGCACTGGGGTTACGGAGGCCACCAGAGCCAGACAAAGGCCTGCCCCGAGGGGCTTCTGTCTAGTGGAAGAAGACTGTACACAAGCACGCAGATGATGGTCCCATTTGACAATAAGTGCTTCTTGAAAAATAAAATAGACAACTTATCACCCATGACTAGGAGGGTAGCTTGTTTGGTAGGAAAAATCAGAGATGGCCTCTGAGGGGTTGGCCTGAAATTGTCTTGCCAGCTGAATGAGAAGCCACCAGCCATGTGACGAAAAAGGAGAACAGCCCAAGCAGAGA
The DNA here is from genome assembly GCF_964165515.1 of Mesoplodon bidens. Taxonomy (NCBI): domain Eukaryota; kingdom Metazoa; phylum Chordata; class Mammalia; order Artiodactyla; family Ziphiidae; genus Mesoplodon; species Mesoplodon bidens. The sequence continues at coordinate 156,616,718 of NC_138160.1, read as the reverse complement.
GAACAACAAATGCAAAGGCCCTGAGGCAGGAATGAACTTGTCATACTTGGAGAAATGGAATGATACCCCATGAGGCTGAAATAAAGTGAATGAATAAAAAAGGGGGAGTAGAAAAGTGCATTTACAGAGGACAGAAGGGACCACGTTATGTAGGACACTGAGGACGACCAAATGGGGTGTTTGTCAGCTGCAGGTGCTGAGAAGATGAGTCTCTGTTTGGGGGCTGGATTATACCCTAAACATTCTTTCAATGCAGGAGCCCCTGGGGAAAGATGGAAGAGACTGGCACAGACACAGAGACAAGGTTTGGTGAGCTTCCAGACACCTCTCTGCCTAGAACATCCCCTAAAATAATCAGTTCTTAGAGAGGGAAACCCCAGGCAAACCTGACCTGTGACTCCCGGAGGCCTTGCCAGCGCCCATGACTGGGTGTTGCTGCAGATTCCACAGCCAGTGGCTCACCGTCCTGAATGTTTTCTCATTTTAACTTGTTAACCACCCTGTGCGAGAGGCAATAGCAGATCCCTTTTCTGGACCATAAATCTTAAGAGGCCAAACACTTCTCAACACCTTCACTGTCTGTCTCTCCCAGGAAACAGCAACAGCCTTCTAACCCACCTCCTCGCTTTCAGGCCCCTACCCTGAACTGTTCTCCACACAGCAGCCGGAGAATTCTCCTTAAAAGACAATCAAACCTGTCCCTCCCCTGCTTATAACCCTACAGGGATCCGCTACTCTCACACTAAAATCCACAGTCCTCTCTGGGACCCTCCTGGCCTTGCATGGTCAGGCCCTTGCTGGCTTCTCATGGCTTGTTTCCCCGACTCTCCCCCTGCTCCCCCAGCTCCAGCCACACTGGCCTTCTGTCTACTGCTCCAAAGCACCAATCTCATTCCTGCCCCAGGGCCTTTGCACCTACCTTTTCCTCCCCTTGGCAGATTATCCCATCGTGCAAATGTCACCTCCTCAAGGAGGGCTGATCTCTCTAGAATAACCCTTCTCACGGCCCCTCCCCACACCCTTGTGTTAATTTTCTTCAGAGCATATATCACTGTCTGAAATTACCTTGACTTTTGTTTGTTTAGGCATTGTCTGTTGCCCCCGCTAGACTGAGAGCCTCCTAAGGGCAAGGCTCTCATTGGTAGGGCCTGACACACTGCCTGGCACAGAATGAGAGCCCAGGAAATATTTGTGGGATGAATGGATAGACGTATGTCCAAAGTCACATGGTTGTATGACCATGTGACCATACATGGTTGTCAAGTGACAGAGGCATGACTTGCACTGACAGAGGGGTGACTTTGACCCTCTAAGGCCAGAGATCTTCTCAGGGCTCCAGGACAGGGAGGGAACTCGGGATGGGTGGTCCTAGTCACAGGTGACGGGAGCCACTTGTGACTTCACCCTCTTCAGTCTGAGTGATACAATGGCCCGTCTCCTCGCCCACACCTCCCCCCTCCTAAAATCACTGGGACCAGACCTTAATCATGGACCGCAATCCTCCTGCCACGTGGCTCCCATGGCTCTCTCCTCCCTTCGCTTTGAGGCTTGCCTTGCAGCTCCTCACTGCTGACCACGCCCCACGCACACCTCAGCCTGGTGCCAGGCCAGTCCTCCCCAGGGGTGGGTACAGGGCCCAGCACCAGCCATTCTGTGCCCCCAGAATCCCAATCTGCGACTCTACAGGACAAGCACGACACACCAATTCTCCAACCTTTGGGTTCCCAGGGGCTCAAGGGAGCATCGGTCAGCCCCGCGATGGTGTAACCAGGACACAGGGCTGAGTGAGGAGCCCAAGGACTCAAGCTCCAGGCTTCTCTGCCCGCCTCTAACTCTGTGACCTTGGGCAAGGCATTCCCTCCTCTGAAGCTCAACTCCCTCATCTGCAAAAGGAAAACAGGGTGGATTTAATTACCTCTGAGGGATCTTCCAGCTCCCAAGAGATAGAAAGGGCAAAGCAAATCTGTCCAGCTCTCTGAGCCTCATCTTCCTTGTATACAACATGGGGATGGTAGTTCTTATCTTGGGGGACATTGAGATGAATCTAGGAGGCAGTGATGCCAAGGGCACAAAAGGAGACTCCAGACAGGACCCTGAGTACAGAAACAGAGAGACGCGGGGCTGGAGGGGGCTTTGGGTGTCGGCGGAGGAGATGGGCTCATCCCAGGCAATGTGGGACCACCGCAGGAAGCTGCTGAGCAGGGGAGTGATATGATGTTAGTATTTTAGGAAGATTCTTCTGGCAACACAGCACAGGTTGGATTGGAAGAGCTGTGTGGAGGAGGGTGAGCAGCGTTCATGCCTGGAAAACGCGTATAAATGAGGCCCCCCTCTCTCGCAGCCCTCCAGCATCCGAGGCCGTTTGAGAAGCAGGGCTAAGGCCAGGGGCTTCCTCTTCCCTCACCCAGATTGCATTTATGGCCCCAGGGCCGAGGGCACGCTCCAGAGAAACTCCAACTGGCTCTACTTCTGAGCTGCATTAGCCCCTTGGCAATGATAAAGCACTTTCTTGCACATCACCTTTTGCCATGTCAGTCCAGCTCAGAGCTGCAGCTGAAGCTGGGGAGCTGGGATTTGAACGCAAGGCTGTAGGACACCGAGTCCAGTGCCCTTACACGCAGAGTCACAGAGACTCTGCGTGGAAGGGGGAACATTTTCCGGGGGAAAATGGGCTAGTCCCTGGAAACCTGTCTGAGCCTCAGATAGGCATTCCTCACCTCAGTCCAGGGCAGGATCAGACAGAGTGGGAAGCCTTGCTCACCCTGAGGCCCTCCACCCCAGGAGGGGCACAAGCCAACAGACACAAAAGTTGCCCAGACCCAGATGGGCCCCATTACTTGATACCAATCATGACGGAGTTAATCCTGGCTTCCCCAGGTCCCACTCGTCAGCAGGGGAAAGAGAAGGACACAGGCAACCACCGTGGAGGAGAGGGTGCTGCTGGCCCTGCCTGGGACGCCCCATCCCCGTGGATGGCGGTGCCCTGTGAAGCTGAGGTCTTCTTGCTGTCAATGAGCTTTCTGGCCAGTGGTGCTGTCAGTGTTGCTCCCAGCCCCCACCTGGCAGCTGCCTCACAGGGCTGATGATCTAATGATCACTGCTTATTCATTCAACAAATTGTCTTCAGTGCTTGCTTAGTGCCAGGTCCTGGGTATGGTCCTGGAGACCAAGGGACATTTAGACAGATCCCTGCCCTGAAACAACCCATAGGCTGGTGGTGGATGTAGGAAGTTGCAGGATAGTAAGTGTGCAATGGAGGTGCTCAGCCGGCTGCAAGAGACAGGGGTGCCTTATCCAGCCGGCGAACTCAGGAAGGCTCCCCAGAGCCCACCAAGCCTGCTCGGAGAGCTGGGGGCCACGGGAGCCAGGTACAGAGATGGGCAAGGAAGAGGGAGGAGTGTCAGGGCCCAAAGACAGAATGGACAGATTGCTGTTGATGGGCTGCTATGCCCGTTGGTCAGGAAGTGTGCCCCGATGAAGTGGCGCTGAGCTGAGTCGGCCAGGGATCAAAGAGCCAGGTGACAAACAAAGGCGTCCCAGGCAAAGGGAGAGGCAGGTGTACAGACACAGAGGCAAGAATGAATGGGGTGTTTTCAGGAAATTGTAGGCAGTTCAGTGTAACTAAAGGAGAGGTGGTGGGGTGTGGAGTAAGGTCCTAGAGGGTCACAGGGACTAGATAGCAGAGATCCTTGTCCACCGTGTGGAAGAGGTAGGATTTTATGTGAAAAGTAGGGAGGAGCTCCTCCGAGCTTCTGTGCAGTGGGGTGCCACTGACCAGATCTGGGGCTGGGGGTGAGGGTACAAGAGGGACCAAAGTCCAGCTAGGGAGCTGGGACAACAGTCCAGCCTGGTGCATAGGGTCTAGTCACTTAGTAGTGGTCTGGTGACAAGGTGGACGGTGGGTAAAGGAGGCTGTGACTCAAGGGAGCCACAGGCAGCAGGGTAAGGACACAGGCTTCAAACTCCCCAGACCACCAGCTTCTACCTCATGCTGTCCAGGCCCCTCAGCTAATGGGACCCGTGACCCCTACCCAGGGATACCTGGGTGCTTTGTGTACAGGTTACTTAACCTCCTCATGCCTCAGTTTCCTTATCTGTAAAGTGGGGATGTCATCTGCCAGTAAATGGCAGGGCTGGGATTTGCACCCTGGCTGTCAGCCCTGGAGTCCACGTTCTGAACCGCCCCGCTGTCTCCTGATTGGCGGCAGGACACAGCAGCGAACAGAACAGATGAGGTTCCTGCCCTCGTGGAGATTTTATTCTAGCTGGAGAGACAAGCAATAAACACATAAACAAATGTACTTAAACAAATAAAGATAAAATCATTTCAGACAGTGGCAGGTGCCATGAAGACCATTAAACAGAGATAGGAAGTGACATTCTCATTTAAATAGAATTTAGATAGAATAAAAGAGGGGCAGTCTCTTTAAGGAGGGGATGTTTGAGACAAATATGAACACTAGGAGGCAGCCAGGTAAGGATGTGGGGGAAAGGTGTCCTAGGCAGAAGGAACAGCAAGTGCAAAAGTCCTGGGGCAGCAACAAGCTTGGCAGCCCAAGGAAGACAAAGAGTCTGTATGACTGCAGTGGAGCTAGCAAGGGGAGAGTGGTGGTCAAGAAGGCAGAAGGAAGAGGGCCCACTCATGTTGGGCCTTGGAGAGCCAGGAAACGACTGCGAATTTCATTCTAAGTGCGGTGGTTTCGTTCCAAGCTAATGGAGGGTTTTAAACAGAGGCAGGCAATGATCTAATTTGCATTTTCTCAGGATGCCTCCGCATACCAGGAAGACTGTGTTGGTGTGTTTTAATGCCAACCGGTGTTGCTGTGCATTCTGTAACCACATCCACGTTTCAGCAAGTACCAACAGAGAATACCAGTTAGTATTGGATAGGGCTGACCTGTCCGATGTCACTAGCCACCTCCAGTTGGCTGTATGCAGCTCGGGGTGATGCCCTTAGTCATCGGGCAGGCCAGCCACCCTTGAGCCAGAGGAGAGGGATGGACTTGCTGATTCCATAGGAATGCATGATGGTGAGTTTCAGAGCACTGGACCTCAGCCGATATCTTCCTAGGACTATTCCCACAAAAGCCCAGAATCTTCCTTAGGCCTGGACATATTTAACCCTCACCTCATGCACACGACCTCATGCAATGCAGACTAACCCCATTCTAGAGGTTGGAGGTGCAAAGACAAATAAGACTTGACCTTGAGGGGCTCCCAGCCCGGTGTGGGAGATAATACATGAGCAGAGGCTCTGGCTGAGTGAGGGGAGCCTGGTCCGTGAGATGAGGGAAGGCTCCTGGAGGAGGAGTCCTGTGACGTGGGTCCTGACTGGAGACCTTATAGGAGAAGCCGGGCTTTGGTGCTGCCCTGGGCTGGCTTCATGTCTCCGCGTTCTCTCTTTCCGACTGTGTACCTCCTGCCGGTCCCTCAACCGCTCCATGGCCCTGCTCCTCCTGGGAGCTCCCTCCTGGCACCATTCTGGTCATTAGATGACGTGACATGTGTAAAGCACCAACTACAGTGCCCTGTAGTGCCCTCTCAGTAAACGTTAGCCCCTCCTGGACTATTAATAAAATCATCCCTTTAGGAGGAATGAACCCGTGACTCTCAGCATCAGAAGCATGGCTTTGCATGCCTTCCATTTGCCACATGAATCATGGGTTCCCAGTGCCCCACATACACGCATGCTACCCTTGGGGGATGAGCTGTCTCTGCAGCGACCACAACCACTGCAGCAAGATACGTCAGATACTCATCGTGAGAGAACTGCACTGATGCTGAATAAAAAACTCAAGTTTACATATTTTTTTAAGCAAAAATTAGAGGGGATCCAAAGATTTCCCTATAATAACGTCACACTCAGAATGATAAGGGCAGAAAGATTTGCTGCCATGGGGCCAGAGGTGGGCGAGAGGTCTCCCATGCTGCATCACTCGGGAAGACTTGACAGAGCTGACATTTGGGCTGGGCCTTGAAGAAAAGGCAGGTCTGCATAGGTGGAAACAGTGAGCCAGCAGGTGCATGAGTGGGTGGCAGACAGAGGCAAGAAAGCCACAGCAGGCACAGGGAGCATCTGGAGGTTCTCTTTGGCTGGGATTTTCTGGATATTAATGGACTGGGCCAGAGCAGCAGTTGAAAGGTAGGCTTGGGTTGTGCTGTGGAGGACCTTGACCACCAAGGCAAGGCACTTAGGCTCCAGCCAACACAGCAGTATTTCCCAAAGCACGTGCCTCAAAACACCCCTTGCCTTGATGTTCCACACTGAAAAGGTCCATGATCAAATAAGCTCTAGAAATGCCACACGCTATGCCACCTCTCTGAAAATCACAATCCAAATAGCACATCAAAGGCCCTGAAAATTCCTGCAGGGAAAAATCCGTTTGACTTCATTTAGCCCAGCAGTCCCCACCCACTTGCCCAAGGGCTGCCTTACTCACAGAACCCCTGTTAACACCTGCACAATCCACTTGAAAAATGCCAGTGGAGAAAGGAGTGAGTTGCCAACTGTTTCGAGCAGGGTCAGCGCTGCGTGGTCAGAGCTGAGCTCAGAGAGGAGCTATGAGTCAGCCTCACGGAAGGGATGTGAATGAAAATGATGCTAAGGGAGCCAGGCAGAGGTGGGGAAACACATTAGGAGTCTGGGCCGGTGCAGGGGGAGCTGATAAGGCCTGAGGAATCCACAGGGAAGGATGGAGGGAGGGAGTGAAGGAGGGGGAGAGGGAGGGAGGGAGGGAGGGAGGGAGGCAAGAGATAGCATGGGGTGAGTAGTCCAGACTCGGGCCTGGACATTCACGCTGACCAAGGCTTTGGGCTTGAGGAACCAGGGAGATGGCAGAGCTGCCACCTATGACAGTTCTGATGGGAGATGAAGGAGTCCAGTTTGAGGCACCTTGCGTGGGAAGAGCCTGTGGGCTGGTGGCTGTACCACTCTAAAGCCATGAACCTGTTTTCTTGTCTCCCTGAAGCTACCCTCATGTTAGGGAGCCGGAAGGAGGTCCTACATCCTCTCTTCCATAACTGAGCACTCAGTCAACTCCCTGTGGTTTAAGTGGGGAGCCCCTGGATGAAACACTCCAACGCCATTCATTCCCTCAGTAGACATTTGTCAGGCCCATCCTGGGCAGGCCAGGCCCAGCCCAGTGCCGCAGAGGCGACTCTGCCCTCTCTGAGATGAGTGGCTGTGCAGAGTCACCAGACAGGCAAATAAGAGCTACCTGGCAGCCTGCACAAAGTCCCGATGGGGCAGGGGCCAACTCTGCCCAGAGAAGGAGGCATGTGTCCTGGGTCGTGAACAATCGTAAGAGGAGGAAGGGCACCCTTGGCAGAGACAACAGCAGTTCAAGGTGAGGAGGAAGGCTTGGAGAAGGGGAAACACAGGGCTGGAGTGAGATCTCATCACAAGAAGACACTTCATGGCCTAGGCCTCAGGTTTCCCACCTGTGAAATGGGTGTAACAACCCCCATTTTAGCTTCCTCTGCGAGGTCCACAGAGGAAAGCCTGTTGACACTCCTTCATCCACTTCCCAGGCCCTGCCAGGCCCTGTACATGCCACGGGGGTCACTGAGATGAAAAAACCTCGAGACCCAGGTGGGTTTCTTCACGCCACTGACAGATATCTATTTTTTACCTCTGGTGCTTCGGAGGTGGTTATTGTTGGGAACAAAGCAAGGCCTGTCCTCAGCTCCCAGGGGCCCGGTTCCAGATGTGCCCATCTGGCAGCCACGCTTCGGTCCTGGCACAAGTCTGAAGATCCATGGGCCACTCGGGAAGAGGCAGATGTATTTTGACAAGACTGCCACAGCTTCTACAGCAGCCTGAGTCAAAATAAGTCCTTCTCACGGGCAGCCCCTGGGATGGGCTATTTCTGCACCACATTCCTTTTTCCCACATGGGGGGATGTGGGTGGGGACTCAGCAGCAGCGGTTCCAGCTAAAAACAGAAGCTGCCTCAGCTGGAGCTCATGACATTCCCCTCAACAGAGGCATCAGCTTGCTGCCTGTCGTGAACTCAGGAAGTCTTTTGTGTGGGATCAAACTCAGATAATTTCCCCCGAGGGTATGGGCAGTCTAACCTCAGGAACACTCCAACAACCCTCCCATCCCAGGGGGTCCCAAATCATAAAAATAAGTCTTTCCACGTGTACAAAACTTTGCCAGTGACAGTGTTTTCTTGCCCACACAGCAACTTGATGAGGTGGCTGCTCTTGTTCCCATTTTAAAGATGAGCAAACTGAGGCTCAGAGAGGTGACCTGACCCTGGAGGGGATGAAGGAGAGAAGATCTGAGTCCAAGGCTGTCACAGTCTCTGGTGAAAAGAAAGAGCCTGGGAGAGAGGACATGGAATTGAGGCAAAGGTGGCTGCAGAGTTTCTAAATTTCACTGGATCAGGATCAAAGGGCAGGAAGGCATGTCATCTGAGTCCCTGTTCACTGTGATGGGCACCATGCAAAGTCACTCCAACAGAGAGCATCTAATTTTAATCACCCAAACAGTCCTGGAAATAGGAATTGTTATCCCCATTTTCTGGATGGGGAAACTGAAGATCAGAGAGACAAAGTGCCTTCCTGCTTGGCTATAAGGAAAGCAGTTTCAACCTGGGGTCTTGCATCCGGCAACCATGCTGCAAGGTCTTTGCTTCCTTGGTGCTGCAGGAGCTGAGGCCAAGGAGGGCTCAGGATGGAGGGGAAGTGAGGGTGTTCCAGAGGAAGCAGGGTGGGTGGTTAAGGTGTCTGCCGGTGTTTTCCGTGGCACAGAAGCCTGGGTCCCTCAGTGACTGCAGGTACTTCGGTAGGTACCAGTTTAAAGAGCAAGTCCTTCACTGAGTTTATTTCTCCTTTGCAGTTCTCTTTCAATGTTTCCATTGAGCCTGTGAGACAGTCTCGGGCTAAGTCCTTACAGCTCTCCAATATCAGCCCCTCCCTTTCATTGACCTCAGATCAGGCAGCTCCAGGCCCCCAGAGCACAGAGCTGGACAGAGCTGGATGCCCACACATGGTTCCTTTTCATTGCGTGTATGTGCACTATTACCCCTCTGCAAGTGGCACTGGTTTTCCGTTGTGAAGAGGCAAGAAGAGGTTTCCTTTTTAAATAAATGTAATGAAGGGTTTTATTTTTGCAAGTGAGTGGAATTAGAGAGTGATGTTAAGTGAATAGCAGAGGTGGTATGTAGATGTGACTAACCCGTGAAGGTTCTACTCCAGGGAGAGAGGCTGGCACGGGTGGGCTCCTCACCTCTGGGCCGGGCCTGGCACCAGCTCCAGGCGGTGTCGCCAGAACTCACTGGTGGGACCCCTGAGAAACCGGCTCCAGCACCCCTCCTCCCGCTGAGCACGAGGTCTTTTTTGCCCTGGGCCCCAGTGCCAGCACAGGCCAGCGCAGGTTTGCTGACAGATGTCTGTCTGCTGCCCCCTGAGATGCACTGGGGAGAAGGGAAATTGGCCCTCAAGGGAAGAACCATGAAAAGAGAAACTTGGAACCTCAAAGAGGTAAAAGTACAAAGAAAGCAACTGTCCACCTCACCCCTTCTCCCACCGAGATCCAAGTTCACCCTTCTTGAAGAGAGCAGAGCGGTAAAGGGAGGTTCTGGAAACACACAGCCAGAGCTCAGGTCCAGCTGCCTCGCCCGTGCTGGGTGACCCTGAGCAAGTGGCTGCACTGCCGGCCAAGCCACTCCTCTGCAGAATGGGATCGTCACAGGGCCCACTTCCTAGGGTTCTTGGGAGGGCCACCTGAATTCAGCCAGGTGAAGAATTTATAGAAGCCCTGGCATGTGGCTTGCACCCCATACATGGTGCCTGTTATTCTGTGTTAGGCAGTGGCTAGGCAATTTCCAGATGTTATGTCAAGGCTGGCATCAGCCCTGCAATGTGGGCTCAGAGAGGTGCAGTGCCTTGCCCCAGGTCACACAGCCAGGAAGTGCTGGGGCCAGGGGAGGAATCCAGGTTCTCCAGCTTAGCCTGGTGCCCTTACTACGGCACACCTGAGCTTTTCCCCCACCCTCAGTTCCCTGCCCTCAGAGTCTCCCTCTCATCTCACTGCTCATCCCTCCTTTGACCTTCACAGTGAAGATGCTTTTCGTTTCAAGAGGGCACAGCCAGGCCTCCATCTGCTGGGTCGACCTTTTAGCTCCACTTCAGCCTTTCTGCTACTCCTGCTGCTTTCCAACCCAGCCCGCATTCCCCCATTAAAGTCACTAGGAGAGCAAGTGCTCTTTTGATTACATGAGACCGAACCTCAACTCAAACTAGAGAAGCAAAAGAGGCCATATAATTTCTCGGAGCCTTAGTTTGCCCTTGAGTATAGTGGGGTCATAATAGTATACACATACAGTTGATGTAAGGATTAAATGAGACAATGCATGTTAAAGCCTCAGAGCTGTGCCTAGTAGATAGTAAGTGCTCATTATTAGTATTATTCCTTGTATTATTGTTGTTATTATTATTAATACTACTCGAGGGATGATGGTCAGAGACACTGCCCCAGTTTTCAAAGAACGCACTGTCTAGTATGTACACAAAGATAAGTAAGCATCCAAAATCACAGGTACCCTTTAATAGAGCAGAGCGAGTGAATTGTGCAGTGTCAGAGTGATACATCACTGCAGTCAAACAGGTGCACAATGATCCACGGCCACAGTGGGAGTGAAAAAAATTGCACAATTCATTTATTCAGCAAACATTTACCAGGCGCCCACCACGGGCCAGGCACTGTGCCAGGCATCGGCGCTGCAGCAATGGCCAAACAGACATCATCTCTGCCCCCGTGGAACCCCCACCCAGTAGAAGAGGAAAACCTGGAGCAAATCATTATTGAAGTTCAGTGGAGCTAAGAAGAAAAAGTACATTGTGCCATAAAAATTTCTACCAGGAAACAGAGCTTAGTCTGGGGATGTAGATGGGGAAGGCTTCTTTCCCAGAGGAAGTGGGGATTAAAGGGGATCAGAGGAGAAGTGGGGAGGGCAGTTGGATGAGATCTGGAGAGTAGAGATTACAAGAGATATTTAGGGGGTTAAAACCAGCCTTCTACCATAAGGCAAAGTGATCAAGGTGCAGTTTAGAGTCAAAATGCCTGGGGCCTAATCCCAGCTCTGCCACGTACTAGCTGTGACACCTAAGCCAATATAATAAATCTCTCTGAGCCTCAGTTCCTTCATCTGCATAATGGGCACTATGCCAACTACATCATTGGATTAAATGTAATAACATACATGGAGTAATTAGCACAATGCCAGTCAATCCAACTTTAGAGATAGAAAATGATACAAAAATTAAAGTTGTTTAAGGGCAAAAAAAGACTGTATTAGTTCGTGTAACTGAACAATTCAAGGGCAGTTTTTGGATTTCAGGAGGGGCTTGATCCAGGAGTCATGCAATGTCATGAGAGCTCTCTCTCTCTATCAGTTCTGTTTCTCTCTGGCTTGGCATCCCTCTTAGGCAGGCTCTTTCCTCACCATGACCCTGAAGCTCCAGGCTTATATTTTCTCCGCTCAGTAACTCCAACAGAGGAGAATTTTTCTAATATTTCCAAAACAAGCTTCAGGACTGAGTGTCCCTGGACCATCTTGAGTCACATATCCATCCCTAAATCCTATGCTTGGGTTACGTACCAATCCCTAGAGCTTGAGGAAAAGAGGATTGGAGGACTCCATTCAAACCACATGGCCAGAGAACAAGAGATGTGTGGATCCTCAAAGGAATACTAAGAAGCTGAATGGAATCAAAGCTACAGGACAAGCTAAGATAGCCCATGTCTACCGTAGCAAACACAGAGACACAGGGTGGCCCTGCTGCAGCAGTCGGTGACACACTGACAGAGCTCAGTAATCACTCAGTGTCTCCTCAGCCTGAACCAGCCATAGAATGAGCCCCATCTCCCAGGCAGACATCCTGGTCCCAGAAGAACAGAGAAGGGAGTGCAGACTCCAGGACAAGATAGGTTGGATGCAGATCCTGAATGACACCTTCCATCTGCATGACCTGGATGAGTTTCATGGCTTCTCTCTGCCTCTTTCCTCATCTATGAAATGGGCATAACAGTAATACCTCATAAGGTTGTTGTGTATAAGGTAGTATGTATAAAGCATGTGGAACAGCGGCTAGCACACCGTAGCTCAGTCAGGTGAGATCCTATTATTACCATCATTCCACAGGGTCTGAACCTCAGGGGTCTTGTTGATTTATACCTCTCCACAGGTAAAGCCCCTTCTCACCTCGTCCAGAACATCCACCAAAAGACAGTGAAAGGCCACATTCAACTTGTCCCTTCCACTTGGTGAAATTAGACGGAAATATGAAACTTCGGGGCAGCAGGAAAGCTGAGTAGATCCTGCAAACTGGTGGGGTCTGCGGACAGCCCTGAGTTGGAGGGAGCTCTTAGGAGGAGGCATCAGAGACCCCTGGACCACCTATGTCCTCCCAGTGACCAGCCTCCCCCCAGGTTACAGTCTCTGTGGAGGTCTGCTCAGGAAGCCAGCTTCTTCCCAGCCCATTTCCAAGGGGTTTAGCAGCATCCCCTGTCTGTCAACTGCCTGACCCAGCAGGTGTCCCAGTGTAAGGCCCCTGCCATCCCCTCCCTGAAACACCTAGGATGAAAAACTGATGAGAGTAGGAAGAAGAGAGGAAACTCACTTTCACGAAGCATGAGGAGTAAGTCCCACACTCAGCTGGGCCCTTGTTTACAGGTCCTCAAATAACCTCCATCACGACATCAGTTACCCTCCCCTGCCCCAAGCTTCAGGTGAGGAAACTGAGGCTCAGAGAGGTGCAGTGACCTGCCCAAGGTCACACAACTAGTGAAGGAAGAACCCGGGGGCCCCGCTCCAGGCCTTTAGAGGCAACGTCGCAGTTTCCGCCACGCTCAGCACTGAACCATGCCGGGAATCTAACAACCGGCAGCCCAAATCCAAAGAGAGAGCAGGTTTCCAAGGAGAAGGAGGAGAGGTGTTGGGAACATGCAGTTATTTACAGGATGCAGTGTGGGTTGCTGCAGGAGAGAGGGAGGTTGACTTGCCCAAAGTCCACAGTCGGGATAAGAACCCAGTTCCTTCCATGCTGCCATGCCCTGGGAGAGACGATGTGAAAGGCAATACATCCTAAGAGGTGTGGGAACTCACTTACCAGGATCCCAGAATGCTCCGTGCCAAGGCCTGGGAGCTGTGTGCCTGCGGTGGAGGCGGCCAGAGCACACCCACACCCTGCTTACCTCCCTCCCTGAGCACAAGTAGCACCACACTTCCCAGTTCCTTGAAGTCAGTGAATCCAAGGTACTAGGTTTGGCCAACAAATGGTGAGCAGAAGTGTCTATATCAGTGAGAATACTGGCCAGAAACATGGCACACTTCACGTGGGCCATTTGAGGAGACTTCACGAAGGTGCAGGCAGGACAAGAAGGTCCCACAAGGACAGTGCAACTGCCCGGGGCCAGCTCTGGTGGGGAGCCATCGCCACCTCTAAGCCTGAAGGGCAAGGAGGGAGTAGTTGCCAAGCCTGGAGAGGGTACATATGTGGAAAGGACCGCTTAACAGAAGCAGTGGCCTTCAGCCAAGGGACACTCTCATTTTGCTCTTCTCCCGCCTCTAATCCCTGCCCGTAACTCCCATTGATAAAACCCAACCAGAAGCCCAAGGGCAAAGGGAGACTGTTGATTGGTCCATATCAATGAATCTCCTGGGCCCAGAGCTGGGTGGGGAGGGGAAGAATGGATCTGAAGGAGCAACCAGGAGCCAGCCCACAAGATCACTTCCCAGCTGGGGCTGTGGGGACCTCTGTGATACTCCAGCTCTCCCTTCCTGCCACAGTGACGCTGGAAGCCGCATATTGAGTTGGTGGCATCATCAAGATGGTAGAGCCCTCCATGAGCCTCATCAACCTTGCATAGAATCTTCCTCTTCCAGCCACAGCCCAGTGTGGTCTGACCATTACAGCCAGAAACAAAACAAAATAAGACAACAAGCGGTGTCTTAGAGGCATTGCAAGGAAAAAGCCATCTTTTGGAAAACCTTTAAAAACTGATGACTTAGAATCAGGAAGATTACCCAGGTCAGTGAGGCCTTGAAATGATGCAGTCCAAAGACACCCCAAAAGTCACCTTGAGAAGGACTGTGGGAACAAGAATCAGAGGTCTTTCAAATCCATCAAATGGAAAGAGGTCAGATAAAAGACCAGCAAGATGCTCAATGATCACAGTTCTGGGAGAGAGCTCAGAGATGAAAAGGAGAAATCCGGAACATCTGAGAGAGCCTCGGCCTCAGCCTTGACTAAGGAGAACCTCAGGGAAATTCTTGCTCCCAAATTGCTTTTTGGAAGTAGAGGTGCCAAAGGCACTGTTCTGTCGGACAAATGTTCCAACTCCAATTGACAAACGAGATGCAGACAAATCACCAGAAATGGATGGCACCCGCCCAAGAATGCTGATGCCACTCAAGGGTGAAATTGCAGAGCTCTTGGCCAAAAATATGTGCATTTTTGAGGGGATGTGGATATATGAACTGGGATCTGTGGATATGAAGTTTGAGCTTTGGCAAAGCTTTGAGCAAGGACCACAATGTGAGCTCCTTCTCTCACTTAAGTCAACATTACCATGGGGACCTTGTTGCACAGGTGAGGAGGTGTCATAGAGACAGAAAACTGGGACCAGGATGATCAGCTCCTTCTTGGGATGTGAGAATATTAAACAGAGGGTCCTTTCAGGGTCAGAGCCTGCTTGATTAGAAGTTTTCTGAAGGAGGGGACATACAGCTCCAACATTACAGATTCCAGCAGGTCTCTCACAGGTGACAAAGGTAGAAAGAAGAAACCTCATTCAAAGCAACTTAAATAGAAAGACAGTATTTACTGGTCACATAATGGAAAAGTACATGAGCAGATGATGCTTAAAGGCACACTGGGATCTGGACACTCAAACACTGTCATCAGGAATTTGTCTCCTTCCCTTCTCTTGGCTCTTCTCTACTCTGTTGGCATCACCCTCAGGCAGGCTCTCTCTGGGTGGTGACAAAAAGGTCCAGCTGCTCAGGCCCACTTTCTGCCAGCCTTACACATCCCATAGAAATAGAAAGCCTATTTCTCATTGGTTTCAGCTAAAGTCCTAGGGCTGACTCTCATTGGCTTAACTTGTGTCACGTGCCAACCCTGAGCCAATCACAGTGTCCAGAGCTAATAGTCATAGGCCAGGTGTGGGTGTAATGCTCACCCATGGAAGTGGGATGTGGAGTCAGCCCCACCCAGACCATAAAGCCTAAAAGCAGAGGAGAAAGAGATACCGAAAAGATACTAAAGAGGCCAAAACGTGTGTCAGCACAGCAAATAGCACCAAAAACATCCCAATGACAAAATACCATAGTGATGGGGCCAAAGCATGGAAGGAAATCTTGGGGTTATGTGTATGGACGAAGAAATGCAAAAAAAAGGGGGACACGAATACCAGATTTAAAGGAGGATGCCAGCACTATAATTGTGGTCTTTGGCCCAGCAAGGAGCCTAGGTCTCCAAGTTCCCCGACCTGAGATTGGGACCTTAAGGCCCACAACCATTTCAACCCCCAGAAGGTAGGGCTATGCAATGCACAAGTTTTGCCTCTGGAAATAGTTGTTGAGCATTCACAGTGAGGAAGTTCACTGTTTGATGTTGGAGATTCAGGGATGAGCAAGACACAGTCCTCGTCCTCAAGCAGCTTACACTCCAGTAGGAGGAGACAACCAAGGATGTATAAATTAATAGAGGAAAAAAAGGAACATCAGAGGCGTGGAGTGCACCAGAACAGTGAGTGATCTGTAGGAGAGGAATCATGGTAAACAGGCTGGCAGAGGAGGTAGAAGGCAGACCAAGGGAGGCCCTCATGGGTCTGGACTTGCTGTAGGCAACAGTGAGTCATTGAAGGTTTCTGAGCATAGGAGTGACACAGCAGGAAGAAGTTTCATCATCTTAATGGAGCCAGATAAAGCCCAGAGGAGAGTCACAGAGATGATCAAAGGCCTGGGGACAGGCCTGTGGAGGGAGACGACAGAGTGAGGACTGGAAAGATGAAGGCCAAGCAGAGCCTTGATCTAAGCCAGGCAGAGGAGCACACCGCTTCCTGACGCTAGACCAAGACACGGATGGAGCCGCACCATGAAGTCACTGAGAATGTTGCTTTGTTTAACTCCCATTGAGAAAGTGAGTGTCACACGTACAAAAAAATGTCATTTATATAACTGTGATCCCTACCCCCCAGAGTGGGTGTAGGCTGGAAATGGGGAATAAATCACTAATAAAGAGGTTCTGGTAGAGTTCTGAGCGGTCATCATAAAGGAAGACTGAGGGGCACCAGGGCGTCTCGGGATGTTCCGTATTCATTCATGAAAAGACCACTGCCTGAGGGCCTGCTTTGAGCCTGGCCCTCCTCTAGGCTCTGAGGCCAGAGACAGGAGCAGGCTTCCCCTTGTCTTATTACATCATAGCCCTACCACCTTCTGAAACAAGCCAGCTCCCTCTGTGATTACTGGAGCAGCATCTGCTTCCCCCATCACACAAGACAGAAATTTGCAGGGTTTTTTCTCTCCATTGTATCCCCAGGACCTAGAGGAGTCCCTGACCTGTAGTGGAAGCTTAGAACATATTTGCTGAGTGAATGAATTCCTCATGTTCAGTGAGTCCCCCTCCTCAAAGGGTTCAAAATCTAGGGAGAAAGTTAGACAACAAAGTCAACGTCAAGTGTAAAATTTTGTTTCAATGGTGCTACAATGAGAGGTCCGTGTGGGAGCATATAGGACACCCCTGACTCAGCCCTGCTTCCCAGAAGGGATTCCTTTATACTTTAGCTAAGCCATGATGGTCAAAGTAAAACAGAGCAGGCAAAGCTCCTCTGAGAGCAACCAGTATGGGCAAAGGTGCAGAAACACCAGGTGGCAGCATGTACTGGAGTGATGGAGCATAGGTGGCTATTAATGGAATTGGAGAGAGCGGTTCTGGTCCTGGAGGGCCTTAAGGGCCAATTTAAAGGATTTGCACTTTATTTTTGTGCCAGTTAAGATCCTTTTGCTTGTGAGAAAAGACAAAACCAAAGCCACGTAAAGCAGCGTTAAGGACAACAAAATGGAAGGGGTGGTTATTGGCTCATAAAAATGACAAGACCTAGGAGAGCTGTAGGCACAGCTTGATCCAAGGTGGAAATAATGTCACCAGGCTAGGCTTTCTCCCTCTCCTTTTCTTGGCTCTACTTGCTCTCCTCATTCTGAGGCTCCATATGGTAGCTCCTGGGAAACCCAATTCATAGCCCATTGAAGCTAAAAAGAGAGTCCATTTCCCTTAGCTCAAGCAGAAGTCCCAGAACTGAGTCTCTCTGGCCCTGACTGGTCTGATTTGGGTCATGTGACTACCACTGAGCTGATCTGGGGAGCCATGGAGACCTAAGTGCTGATTGGCTTAGCCCAGGTCATGTGATCCATCCATGGCTCCAAATGAAATACACAGGTTGGCTCCTCCAAAGCTGATGCCACACGAGGGAGTGGGTGCTAGGTGGCAAAATAAGCTGTGACCACCATGTGTTTCAAGGAGGAGAGTGATGTAATTGGACCCGTGTTTTAGAAAGCTATGATTCTCCTACAGATTTGGAAACCAGTTAGAAAGTCAATCTGAAGGCAAGAGCAGAGGCAGGAGCCATCGTTCGATGGCTGGTGTTAAGAGTCAGGTTGAAGCGAACTGAGCAGAAGTGAGCAAAGGACTGTGACAGAGAGGGATTTTTCCATTTGAATCCTTAGGACAGAGTTCCAGGGCCCTGACCTACAGCCACCATCACATTTGATCACCTCAGACTTGGAACACCCAGCCCCATTAAGGACCAGCTTGTGGCAAGGTCCCCATAGAGGTGCCCTAGAAGGGTCACTTGCACTCTGGGACCAGTTGCCCCAAAGCTGCAGATCCCGGCTTGGCTGCCAGCAACCCACCTGATCCCCCTCTAAACATGTGGCCACCTGTAGAGACATGCCAAGTTCCAATGCTGCTGCTGCCGCCACTCCTCAGCTGTGTTACCCTGAACAAGGCCTTTAACCTCTCTGAGTGTGCATATCGCTATCGGAATATAAAGTGGAGATGATGACATTTAGGGTAAGGGACGCGTTGGTGTAGGGATTAAATCAGATAAAGATACGCATCACCTACCACAGTGAGAGGCCCAGTAGATGAAAATGCCTTCCTCTTCAAACCTTTCAGCTTTTCCCTGGTTTCATCTTCCCAACACCTCTCCAGCCCCTTGTTTGTTTGCCAAATAAAAGGTGGTTTTGTTTTATTTTGTTTTTTTCTGCCAGAAAGAAACAACTGGAGGTTGAGTGGCACAGACCAGCCATTTTTAGATTTGTGGGTAGAAAAAAGTCCTCTTGTTCTCAGGCCAGAATCTAAGCTCCCTCTGGACTTCCTGCAGGCGATTCCCATTTGGGGACATGATACTCCAGTCCCTTGTGTGGTGGAGAGGAAGGAAGGAAGCCCAAAGAGGGGCTAAAGAAGTAGAAGAAACATCGCCCACCCCTAGTTTCCTCTAAACTTCAAATTCTTCTTTCTCACTCCAACTTAAATGAACTCAGGGGCCTCAGGAGGCAGAGTTCTCTGGCAAAGAAGATCATAAAAGTAGGCTTTGTCGAATGATCACACAGCCCCAAACTCCAGAATCCCCGCCTTGCTCAGGTGTTGGAGGGAAAGACGATTAACACTTGCTGAGATTGTGCTGTGATCCCCTAAACATTGTTTTACCTGAGCCTCATAATCACCCTGGTAGGTTGGGATCATTGACCCATTTCACTGAGGAGGAAGCTGAGTCTCAGAGAAAAACTACACTATCTAGAAGGGGCAGAGAGCTGCTGAGATTTCACCCATGTGTCTATGTGACCAGAGCTCATTGCTGTCTCCTCCACAGTGCCTCTGAGATGACTCCGGCAGCCCCAGAGCCAACCTCCCTGTCCCCTCCCTGCTTTGGACTTCCAATCCCATCTGGCTTACAAGCTGTGTGTTTTTGATTCTCCTCCTCAGAGCTGCCTCTTCACTAGGATAGCACTTAGTGTGTTGTATTATCATTGACTGTTGGTGGGCATCTCTCCCCGCTCACTCCCGAGTGCTTCAAATCAGAGGCTCTGATCTGAAAGGATCTTGAGCATGTGAATTGGTCCATGTGTTATCTCTCTGTGGGGTATTCGCCTCTCTTACTGTGGAATAAAGAGGGGGAAGAGAAACTCCGAGAGTTCTTATACATCTTTGTCTGCCTAGGACAGTGCCTGGTGTGGCATAGGCCCACCACACATGTTTGATAAATGAAGATTTGAGTGAAAGGAGACCTACCACATAGGGTTGTCATGAGCTGAAAGGGCTGAGATCTATAGCATCCCTAGAACAGTGCTTGGCATACTGGATGTGTTTTAAGAATGTAATGCTGAGTTACAACTGGGAAGGAATACTTACCCAGGAATTAGGAGTTTCATTAACTTGCTGTGTGGCATTGAGAAAGTCCCTTCCCATTTCTGGGCTTCTGTTTCTTCATGTGTAAGTTGAAGACACTGGATTAGATGACCAGAAATATACCTTTTCATTGCTGACTTTTTATGCATGTTTCATCTCCTCTCTTCACTCCAACTCCTCCCCAAACATACACACACACACACACACACACACGCACCCCACGTGCATGCCTGTCAATCTCCAAGACAGAATTGTGCTGCCTCTCGGCAATTTCTGTCTTTCATTTCCTTGACCAGAAGCTCCGTGAGCTTATTAAACTTTGTTGTCCATGTTCCTCAGCTATGCCTGCTTTAGTAAAACAGCAATAATGCCCCCTCAGATTCATTTTATTAAAGAGCAAAATCTGTTTTGTGGGCCAGGGTGTGCTGGTCCTAAATGGAAAGTAGAAGTCATTTCCAGCTCACTTGCTCCATGAATGCAGGGGTTCTGCTGGCTGCCTTTGCACCGAGATGGAAAGAACATTTATCTTCACAAATGTAGGCAACACCATGGAGGCAGCCCTGCAAGGGACAAGGGAAAAAGCCTTCCATTCCAAAAGGTGCGGCGAGACCAAAAAAGAAAAGTTGTTCTTAGAATAGGAACAAAATTACACAGCAGGTTCACTTCTAACTCCACAATTCTAGACCTTAAGATTCATAGGATTTAAGATTCTAAAGTTGTGAGTGAATGTGTGTAATTAGTTGAATCGAATCTTCTATTAGTCCTAACATATTATATGATTCCATGATTAAGTATTTTTTCCTGCAAGACCAGGGTCCTATGATTCTCAGATTCTATTGACCCAAGACAAGGGTTTTTCAACTAGTGGGCGTATCCAAAACACCTGGGGTCTTGGTAACCAATGCAAATTTCTGGGCTCCCATCTCCAAGATTTTTGGTCTATCCACGCAGAATGAGCCCCAAGAGTCTGCAATCTTTTTAACATGTTCCCCCAACCCCAGTGGATCTGAGTAGGAGGGGGCCACTCTTGGACAAACAGTGTTTAGAGAGCCTGTCATCCTAGATTCTGTGATTCTAAATGTGATTCTAAAATGGCCTTTTGCTTATGATTCTAGCATTCTGGAACTCTTATTCTGTTTCCATATGCCTAAGGACAAGATTCCAAGGTGTAAAGACTGTCTTTCTGAGCAAGGGTTTCACATGGGGGAGGGGAAAAGAGACCAAGTGTCATGAGGTTGGAGGGACATTCTAGAAGGGGGACTTCCTGAAGGCACAGAGCAAACGTTGATGCTGCACCGATTTGCCTGAGCAAGTCCAGTGCTAGGACTCAAATGAAGAGGCTTGGTGAGGTGCACTGGCTCTCTCTGGGGTGACATGAGCATCTGGGGTCATCAGGAGGAATTCCGGATGGACAGGGAGATCCAACCATGTCCTGGAGAGTTGGAAGGGCTGAGGTTGGAGGAGGGGAGGCAGAAATCACAGCAGAGAGCTCGAAAAAGAACCAGTGGCAAGGGAGGAAGGATTTATCCCCAAAACATCCTCCCCGTGCCTGTGTCAGATGGTAGGGGAACTGCAGACTGGTTTGGCAGACATGAAAATGTAAGATTTCAGGAAAACTCAGGCTGAGAGGGAGTTAACTGTGTAGGGATATCCCAGGGTACAGTGTGTGGGCTGAAAGAGGACTGCCTTGACATGCTAATGAGTGCTTGGATCTTGGAGGGTAGGGATGGGATAAAGGGTAGCAGAGGACCTCTAAGGAACTTGTAGGCAGATGCTGGGCTGGGGAGGGGCTCTGAGTTGGGGACAGGGTCTGGAATAGAGAGGGTTTCCTCAGGAGGTTCCCATACATACTCCATGTACCACCAATGAGTCAGGATTCAGATGAGGAACCTGGGACCCTCTTTCTGAAAACAAAAGCGGAGAATGGAGAATCCAAAGTTCTCCAGCTTCCCAGATGGGGCAGGTTGGGTTACCAAGCATTTCTCTGGCGGGGGCGGAGAATGGAAAAGAAAGGATCAGTAACTCTTGGTGATACATTTAGCCTGTATGTCTGCACAGTGGTGATGACACACTCCTGGCTGCACATACAAACCCCTTCTGTCCCACACAATGACAGTGACACGTG
The DNA here is from genome assembly GCF_964165515.1 of Mesoplodon bidens. Taxonomy (NCBI): domain Eukaryota; kingdom Metazoa; phylum Chordata; class Mammalia; order Artiodactyla; family Ziphiidae; genus Mesoplodon; species Mesoplodon bidens. The sequence continues at coordinate 156,595,172 of NC_138160.1, read as the reverse complement.
CGCCAGCCCATTGTGACACACTTACACCTGCACCCTTACCACCAATGATGGCACCATTTCAAATTGATGCTAACACACTATGTGTTATCTCTCATTGACAGCAACACGTAGGACATATACCATTGCACAGAAATGGTGATATGTCCCCAGAACTTTTGCATCTGGCACAGTCTAAGTAAATGGCACCCTCTGTGGTTGTACACTGCACAACCTGCAGAGCTGCATATAGTACCCATACCTTACACCGAAACCATCATGCAATGCCATTAACATATTCCACTGTAACAACAACCTACTTAGCTCTACACCCAATAACACACTCACACCAGAGTCACTTCATATCGGGAGGGATACACCACCACACACTGAGAGTCACATAGTGATAAACCCACACCTGCCCTACTAGAACCTGTATCCTTCTACATGGATGCTGACCACTCCCACCTGCACGGCCCCCAGAGGTGGGCACACACACAAAGTCACCTTTGCACACCAGTGGTTTGCCTTCACACTGTGTCACTGCACGTTGAAGGAGACAGACTGGGACCCTGACCTCACAACCTGACAGTGATGGCACCATAGCCTTGTTAGTGACAAGAGGGGAGGCACTCATCAGATGAGCAAGGTGGCCTAGAGCCCTTCTCTCTGCACCACCCCCATAGTTCTGTTTCTGCCTCTGGCACATGGCCACCCCCACAAACCAAGACCAACTCTGCCCCTGCAGGCTCAAGCTAGAATGACAGGATGTGGAGTCAGCATCTGGAGCATTCAGATGTCTCTCTGCACTGACCAGCTCAACTCCTAGTTGAGGTCAGGGCCAGCCAGCAAGCTCTTCCTCATCTCCCACATGACAGCCAGCGTGCCCTTTGGACGGAGGCAGCTGCGGGGAAGAAATGGGCTGACCTTTGGACAAGAGCCATGCTCACTGATCACATTTATAGTCTGTGACAGTTGTCATGCCTCACACACTCTTCCTCAATCCTCACACAAAGTACTGACTTTAGCTCTCTTGATTGGCTTCTTAGTGAACATTCAAGGCATGTATGTATCATTTAAAAAATCTGTTCAAATCTGGCCCCCTGCCCCAGCCCACAGGCTCATCAATAAAAGTGGAAATTCATCACCAACCAGGGTAAGACACCTTAAGCAGAGCCACATTCGTATTTTACCAGGTGTCTCTTAGAAGCTATCTACAAAGAAGGGTCTGCAAGGACCAAGGCTCAGCGTGGAGGGTGGGGACCTGCAGCAGGCTGGATTAGAGATGCAGGAGATGAAGGAAATGCTGACAACCACATGACATGAAGACCCCAATCTGAGTGTGAATTCATGGCAGGTTTTTTTTTAAGTGAGAAACTGGAGAACAGGGAAGATGATAAATGTCAGTGTAAAAAAAAATATCGGCAGAGCAAAAGTTACATTTCCATAGGCTGTGGGATGTGTCAGAAGAGAAGCAGCCCATCCTGGTGGAAGGACCCCAGAGCTCAGTGTCATGCAGGCATGGGCTGGAATCTTGGATCTGCCAAAGACTCACTGTATCTCCCTGGGCCTTGCCTTCCCCATCTTGAAAATAGGGGTTTATGTGAACTAAAGGAGAGAATGTAATTTATGCAAAGCACCAAGGTGAGCACCTGAGACATAATGGGGGCCTGATAGTTGTATGATTAGTAATATTATAATCAGTAAGAAATGTTTATAATATTTAGCAACATTTCTTCAGTTATAAAACAATATTTGGGAACCATGTCCAGGCTGGTAACACTGAACAGGAACAAGTATTCATCTTTTCACCACCTTTTTTTGACAGGAAGCATCAGTGGCTCATGTCATACCCTAATTGTTCAAAGGATAAAGCCACCAAAACATAACTGAGCTGTTCTTTTATTCACCAGTAAGGTTTTCTGCAGCTAGACATGACTCATGTCAGCTCATGCAGTTCTTAATAGGCTCATAGAAACTGGGGTTCAAAGGGTGCTTTAGCTGTCACTTACTACCCAACTGCCATCTTCCAGGTGTAGGGAACTCAGCACCTCACATGAGGCAGTCCATACTATGGTTGGACAGCTCCAGCTGGTAGAAGGTTCTTCCTCTTAGAGCTTCTGTCTGCCTTCCTTTACCTTTCCTCCATTGTCCCAATTCTGTCTTCAACACTCGTAAAAACAGTAGTACTCTTCTTTCCTTGCAATGGTCATTTATTCATTCCACAAGCATTCTTTAGCTCCTGCTTTGCCAGGCACCATGCTAAGTGCTGGAATTACAAATTGAACAAGACTTGTCAGTCCTTCAAGGGCTAATCCCCCTTCAGCATTCTCTCCGCAAGGTAAAACATCCTTAAATCCTTCAACCATCCCTCATTGGACCTGATTTCCAGACACCCACCACCAAACCACTTCCTTCTTTTCTAACCATACTTGAGCCTACTAAAGTCCATCTTAAAGTGTTGTGTTCAGAACTGAGCTTAGTATTTTTCTGAAGGCTAAGTTGGATTTTTAGCGCAGCTTTGTCAACATCCATGTCAAAGGCAATGCCCATTGTGGAAAAACCCCAATTGTAACTAGAGTGCTGCCAGCCAGGTCCCACTCACTGAGCTTCTGTTCTAGGAGAACGGGGAAGAGGACGGAGGAGGAAAGAGGAGGACTATGACTCTTGAAATGATGGGATGTCAGATCTCCCTTCCCAGAACTCCCCTCAGGCATTAGTGGCAATTCTAAGTCACTCTAATCAAACAGCCTCCCCTCCGCCCCTTCCATTAGTGTCTGTCTCTGGAAAGGGAAGAAAAATTAAAAATGAGCTGACAGGCCAACACAACACAGAATGGAAAACTCAGCCATAAAGGAAGGGACTCCCCTACACCCAGCCCCACAGCCTGTAAGGGGAAAACAGAGATGAGCTTCAGAAGGTGACTCTCTAGATGAGGAAGGTGAGTCCACCAATGGCTTCTGATTTGTGGAGAGTCCCCCATTCTGAGACCTCTGCTGTGAAGATGTATAAAGGAATAGTCCCCCCTTGTTGGAATAAAACCATGCCTCCTTCCTTTCCCAGATCCTGTCCTTCTGCAGCTCTTGCTGTTCCCTTCTTGGAAGGAAGCCATTGCCTTACAGAAGCAGGAGTCATTTCCACTCTGACATAACCCCTGATTGATGCATAAACTCCTGCAAATCTTTCAAAGGCCTGGTGCAAGGCTCCTCCTCTCTGAAGCCATTTTCCTACACATTGGGCTGGATTAAAGGAAGCACTTTAGAGCCAAAAAGATGGCAATCAGAATGGAGAGGCTCATTAGGAGAGAGTCATAAAATGAAAAATGGGTGTAAGCAGAGGAGGAAAGGCTGGGGTGAGGGGCAGATGTTGCCCTGCCTCTTGGTGGTCCCTTTCTTCCCAGGGCAAAGGAGAGGAAAAAATGGCCTTCTAGAATAAGTTTTGCCAAAGAATTCCTTAGTCTTCACAGGATATCAGATCTAGAAGGGCCTAGCAAGTGACTTGCCCAAGGTCTACCGCAATTTTGCAGCAGTTTTCTCCCTCTGGGTCCACGTGGAAAGTTCCTTACCCCCTGTGGAGGCCTTACCCACATGATGCATCAATGTTTTCTGAGTGCTCATGTGGAAGGACAGGATACTGAGGGGCTGCAAAGATGATCTGACGGTGGTCCTGTCATCCTGTAGGAGCTCACAGGCAAGAGGCATGCAAACAGAGGAACAGGGGACCGTGAAACAGGGGTGTGCCTGGGGGTGGCAGGAGCTCTGAGGATAGTGTGACCAGTTCTGCCTGGAGGAATCAAGGTGGGCTTTCCTGAGCGGGCGATCTTGTATTTCTGCTTAAAAAAAAAAAAACAAAAAATAAACCAACAACAACAACAACAAAAAAACAACCTCCCTCCATCCCCTGACCCGCACTGCCCCTCGGAACATTGAAGCAGCAAGCTTTCGGTCCTAAGAGCTGTGGCCAGGATACGCAGCTGCAGGGGGATTGCTGGGGGTGTCTGGAGGAGAAGATACAAGAAAAGGTGGAGGAGGAAAGGGAGTGGATATTTTTTTTTTTTTAAGAGAGGGGAAAGGAGGGAGAAAGGGAAAGGGAAACGGAGGGGGGAGGCGGAAGAGGGAGAGAGGGAAATAGGGAGGGAGGGATGGAGAGACGGAGAAAGGGAGGGAGGGGGAGGGAGGCGAGAGAGGGGGAGAAAGGAGGAGGAAGAGGAGAGGGGGGAGGGAGGGAGAGAGAGAGAGAGAGAGAGAGATTTGAATTTCCCATCTGGAAGGGGAGAGGTAGCACGTCAGGGTCTGGCTGACGGGCGCGATTGGAGGGCGCCTCCGGCAGCCGCCCGAGGCAATAGCCGCGGCCCCAGCTCACCGGGCGGAGTTGCACGAGGCGGCAGCGGGAGCTCGAATAGCAGAAGGAACCGCCTCGTTGAGTTCGGCCGGAGCCCTGCAGTGGCTCAGACGGTTGCGAGGACCTCCAGGTCGGTGCTGGCCACGGGCCGGGAGGGCGGAGCCGGGCTGTGGGCAACAGGGTCTGGGCTCTCGCCTCCAGGCCGCAGCGCAGCCCGGGAAGCTGCAGGGTATGGTTTTCGGGGGCACAGCTCCCCAAGACTGCCCGGGCGCGAGAAAGGGAGGCTGCGCGGCGGCAGCAGGGACGCTCCAGGGCGCGCTCGCCGTGGTGCTGAAAGGACAGCTCCCCGCAAGGGGGAAGCGAACTGGCGGAGGGAAGGGAGTGAAGCGGGAGCCAACTGGGAAGGAGGGGTAGGGCCCCGAGATGGAGACCCTCGGGCAGAAGCCCGAAGCTGCCCGGCTCCCGGGGAGCCAGGACCGCCCCGAGGGCGGCGGGAGACTCAAGTCTGAACCTAGAGAACAACTTCGAGCTCTTGGGGTAGGGATGGGGGGACGTCGATCTAAGCTACTTCAGGTTGTGGTTAACCTGGAGCCCGCCAGGGCCCTCTTCGCCTAGGGAGAGGGAGCCGCCCCTGAGGGGTACAGTTCGGGTACCGGAGTGAGTCAGAGGGCGGCGGGAGTGGGGCGGACGAACCGAAGGTGCAGGGGAGGAGAACGTAAACGTTGACTGGGGGTGGGGGACCAAGAGGACTCTATTTGTCACGGGAGGAGGAGGAGCGGAGGTTTGGGCTGCACCTGTCAGCTGCCTGGGGTCATTAGGAACGATCAGTTCTACGCCCTCGCCGGCCCCACCCTGCCCCCTCCCTCAGCAAAGTTTGAGACCAGGCCAGGTCTTGAGGTTGGAGCTCTAAGTGTTGGGGGGGAGGGGTGCTCTCAGTGGCCAACCGTGAGCTCGAGGCAGAACTGCCGGCTACGTTGATCTCGATGGGGGACCGATAGAGGGACGCCAGGATTCCTGTCCCCCTCTTCTGCCGGGAGAATACGAAACCCCCGCCGCTTCTGCTTTTCTGCAGGAGCCAGTTCCTTACCCACTCCCATCCTCCACTGCTCCTTTCCCTCCCCCAGTGCTTCTCCCTTCTAGAGGCATGGGGTGGGGGGAGTAGAGGGACATCCCCTGTTACTGCACCGCCATTAGCGTAGGGTCCTCCTCAAAAGGCAAGTGAGTGTTGAACTGACTTGCAGTGAATATGGCCTGGACATGAGCTATTAAAAAAAAAAAAGACAACAGATAAACAGCCACAAGGACAAACCCTGCAGGTGTCCAAGTCTGCTTGTCAGATGGCGGGGTCCAGTCCTGAAAACCTCCTGGGGCTCTGATGGCCAAGCCTGAGGAGGTGCCTCAGCTGCCTTCGGGTTAGGATGGGTTAGGAGGGAGCCTGAGAGGGGAAGCTGAAGGTGCATCCCGGGCACGCTAAAGGCAAGGAAACCTGGTGCTGCAGCAGCATCCCTCCCCCACCCCTCCGTGTGTCCCCTCCCCCAGCCTAACGTCCTCACTACCACCACCACCACCACCACCCTTCCCGTGCAGGGATAGACCAAGTCTTCCCGCATACCCGCTGCGGAGCGCCTCCTGGCGGTCTGGCCAAAATCCTCAACTGCACGCAACCTGCTGGACCTCAGCACTCCTACAGGCATATGGCAAAATATCTACACACACGCCTGCACACACGCTCACGCAGAATCACAACGATGCCTAAGTTCAGAGTTAGACACGCAGAAGCCTACCTTGAACGCGTACACTCTCACATACTTGCTGACACACATTAAATTCAATCCAGCAAATAGGTACTGAGGCTCTACCATGAGCCAAGAAATGTTGTAGATGCTGGGACAGGAGAAAAGCACAAGATACAAGCCCTGCCCTGGGAAGAGTTCAGAGTGACTGGGAAGGGAAAGATACATAGCTGGACAGAGTGCATGAGCTGGAGGCAGGCTGGGCTGCCCTAGAAAGTGCCATGGGTCTCAGAAGAGGAAGACTCCGTCACATCTCACCGAGGAGATATTTCATGGGAGGAGTGATGCATGAAGTGGACCTTTGAAAATTAATGCTGCTGCTGCTGCTGCTGATGGTGGTGGTGATGATGATGACAGCGAATATGTACTGAGCACCTACTATGTGCCAAATGCTGGGCTGATCACATTTGCATTATTTCATTTAATGCTTACAACCTGCATTGGGTATAGATGTTATTGTCTCCATCTTGCAGATGAGAAAAGATTAAGTCATTTGCTCAAGGTCACTTAGGAAGTAGTGGGGCCAGGAACTGAACTGGCAGAGATGAGGTTAAGAGGTTTCAAGGATGCAGAAATAGCATGAACAGATGCCCAGGAGTTTTTGGAAAGAATATGTGTGGAGGTATAGCTGATAAAGAGCCACATACAAGGGATGGGAAATGAATGGTGAGGCAGGCAGATGTTAGGCTCTGCAGGACTTGAAGGTCAGCACAAGGACTCTAGTTGGTTTAACCAGGCCATGGGGAGCCACTGCAGGATGTGTTTGCATGAGCAGAACTGCCCTTTAGGAAGATTAATCGGACAGCCTTGTGCAGGACAGATGTAAGGTAGGGGAGGGAGAGAGTTAGAGGTTATGCAAAAATTCAGAACCTCGAGGCCCTGAACCAAGGCATTAGCAGCCATAGGAGAGGGGATGTGTGGATGCAGTAAACACTGTGGAGCTATAATCTCTGGACTTCTTCCTCAGCACGTCATCCCAATTATAACTTGCCAATTCCTTGTGTGGTTTTTGTCCAGCGTCTACCTCCCCAGCTGACTGAATGCTGTGAGAACAAATGCTAGGACTCCCTTGTTCCCTGCCACAGCCCCAGCACTCAGAACAATGCCTGGCAGAGAGTAGATGCCCAAAGAATATTTGGAGTGTGAGTGAATGAATGAATGAAGAATTCCCTGACTGTGGAGCTTTCCAGTGAGGCAATTGGAAGAAGGAATGCTGAAGGAAAAGGTGGTTGGTGGGGAGGGGAATCAAGGATGAGATGGATCTTTGGGTAGAATGAATTTAAGAATATCCAGCAAAGAGTTAAATGTGCAGGTTTGGGGAGAGAGAGAGTGAGAGGTCTGTGACTGAAGAAGTGCCTAAACCAATAAGGGTAGGTGAGATTTCCCAGGTAGACAGTGGGAGGGGGAGGGGCAGTGGGGGGAGGGAGAGTCAGCAAAAGACAGAAAGAAGACCATCTGAGAAGTAAGAGGGTGACCACAGGAGTGCTGTATCATGGAATTCAGGATATTCAAGAAGAAGGCTGAAAAAAAGCAGGGTGGGTGAGAGGGAGGTAAGGGGTCTTCATCAACATCTGATAGTACAGAGGGATGGAGAAGGAGGGCTGTGAAAACATTCCTGGGTCTGGTGATTAGTAGGACTCTGGCAACTCTGACTATGGCAGCTTCAGCAGCAGTGCAGGGGCTGCAACTCTCCGATCTCACAGAGCCAAAGGGCTTGACTGGGAGGTGAGGAAGTGATGACACCAAGTGGAAACTACTTGATCATGAAGCTAGAGGGCAGAGATTAAGAGAAAGACAGGGTTCAGAGCAGGAGCTGGAGAAGGAAGGGGATAAAAGAGACGTATGGAGAAGAGACTGAAGCTGTGAGGAAGAGGGAGTAAAAAATGGATCAAGAAGAAGGTGTAAAGAGGGAAAATCTGGAGCTCAGGCAGATCGAGTGGCTTCAGGGGGAAGGAGGGAGACCTCTTCCTTGGGAGTTAGGAGGGGAGTTGATTGTTTTGATAATGATAACAACAACCATTTACTGAGCCCGCATCATATGCAAAATATATTTCATAGATTATCTCTAAGCCTTCAAAATGTTATTATAATCCTCGCTCTATAAAGAAGAACGAGACTCAGAGAGGTTAAGTCAATTACTCACTATCACACAGCTAAAAAGCAGCAGATTCAGGATCTGAGTCAGATGTGCCTGACACCAGAGCTCAGGAGCCTTCCGGGGTACCACACTACATAAAGTGAGAAGGAAATCACCTGCTGAGAGGGATGGGGTAGGAGTAGGTTGGGCCTTAAGAAATTGGTTAGGGGAATCTCTCGACAGGGTGAAGAAATTGCTTAACAGCTAAAAGGGCCATGCTGGGAGTCAGCAGCAGGACCTTGGGGTGGACTCAAGAAGTTTGGCTAAGTAAGCCCAGGAGGCTGGGAGTAAGAGGCACCTGGAGTGACAGGATGTAAACATGGAGAAGACTCAGCCCTTGAGTAGATTACTTTGCATGCGGGGGCTTGGGGTTGGTAATCAAAGTTTTCTGAATGAATACAGGAAGCAGAGGAGTCTGGAGAAGGAGGTGGTTTGGTGACAGAGAGGTGGCATGTTGAGGTTTTGGGTTTTTTTCACATCTTTATTGGAGTATAATTGCTTTACAATGGTGTGTTAGTTTCTGCTTTATAACAAAGTGAATCAGTTATACATAGATATATGTTCCCATATCTCTTCCCTCTTGCATCTCCCTCCCTCCCACCCTCCCTATCCCACCTCTCTAGGTGGTCACAAAGCACCGAGCTCATCTCCCTGTGCTATGCGGCTGCTTCCCACTAGCTATCTATTTTATTGCAGCTCTATTTACAATAGCCAGGAGATGGAAGCAACCTAAGTGTCCATCATTGGATGAATGGATAAAGAAGATGTGGCACATATATACAATGGAATATTACTCAGCCATAAAAAGAAATGAAATTGAGTTACTTGTAGTGAGGTGGATGGACCTAGAGTCTGTCATACAGAATGAAGTCAGTCAGAAAGGGAAAAACAAATACCATGTGCTAACACATATATATGGAATCTAAGAAAAAAAAGGTCATGAAGAACCTAGGGGTAAGATGGGAATAAAGACAGAGACCTACTAGAGAATGGACTTGAGGATATGGGGAGGGGGAAGGGTAAGCTGCGACCAAGTGAGAGAGTGGCATGGACATATATACACTACCAAACGTAAAATAGATTGCTAGTGGCATGTTGAGTTTGAGTGGTGCCATGGGACATCCAGGGGAAGGGAGGCAAGAGGAAGGCAAGTGTATTTCTTGACTTATTTATTGCCTGTTTCACACACACACACTCACAGTACACACGCTCCCAGAATGTAATCTGCACGAACACAGGACTTTGTTTGTCATGTTCACTGTTATATCCCCAGTGCCTAACACACTGCCTGACACATGGTAGGTGCTCAACTAATACTTACTGGATGAATGAATATAGGGGTCTGGTGCTCAGATAAGACATCTAGCTGTCATCAGTGTTAGCAGTCATAAAGCCCCTGGAAAGGGTGAGTTCTCCCAGGGAAAGATTAGAGATGAAAAGGAGATAAGGACTGAGGTCAGAGTCCTGGAGAACACACTTCTGAAGAGGCAAGAGGAAGAAAAGCAGCAGCAAAGGAAGGGAGGGGAGAAGGAGCAGTAGGAGAGGAGGGAGAGGAAAGAACTGAGTCACAGAAGCAAGAAAGGAGACAGGTTGGAGGATACAGTGGGGCGGCTCGCGGTTCAAATGCTGCAGAACTGCTTCAGAAGAAGAGCTGGGAAAAGGGCCCAGAAGATCATCTGGTTCAGGAGAGACACTTGCCAGAGCAGCAAGTTAGGTGCCCTGTGGACCAATTTGAAACATCTCAAATTAGAGTCCTGCACCCTCCACCACCACCTGGCAATTCCTTGAGCTAAATGTAAACACAGAGGAGGAACCCAAGAGTTCCTGAAATCATTTGGTTATTATTCTTTTCCTGTTCTTAGAAATGCTGTCTCTTTACAATGTTTTTAGTCAAATGAAAATATCTTGATTGACTGAGCTGAGCCACCTTCAAACTCAGAATTCTAGATCAGGGTGGGTCCTTTTGCATTTCCTGGAAATCCTGTTCCTTTCTGGCATGTCCTCATAAACATGCAGTCAGCAACGGCTGACATTAACTAGCACCTGCTACACACCAGGCACCTGACCAGTATCTTCTCTTCCCCTTTGTACATCAGTACAGGGTAGACTTAATCCTCCCTCATTTTGCAGGGAGCAAACTGAAGCTTTCCCAGGGAGCCACAGCCAGTGAGGATTGGGGCCAAGATTTCAAACCAGGTGTGTCTGATACCAAAGTCCCTGTGGATGGTTTTCTACTCCATCATGACTTTCCTCAAAACAACCTATCAGGTGATCTGATCACGTGGAAGTCCTCAAACTCTCAGGCCCCATGGTAGGAAAAGATCTCAGTCTGCCAATATGTTTTCTCATTTTGAAAGAAATGAGGAAAATCCATCATCAATGAACAGCCAGTGACCTTGAACTCAACTTGGTTGCAATATCCAGCCTGACTCCTCTGCCGCCATTTCCCAGGACCCCTTTATCCTCCTAGCAAATCAAAAAGACCCAAGTCTATGTAGAATGAAAGGCCTGGGGGAGTAGGCCTGGCCCAAGTTGACCATCAAGGTACATGACACTTTGGCTGTTATATCCCCATCCCCATGGATATCCCCCTACATACCTGAAAAAGGATTTGCAGTGGCTTTGCCTATGAAAGCACCAGTGAAACTGAATGGTTAAAATGAAAAGGAAGTCTCTAAGAGTTAGAGCATCTGGGTTCAAATTCTCAGGGATGCGAGAAGAACGGGGTAAGAAGGAGGCCAAGTATAGACGGAGGCTCCAGGCCCACTACCCTTCCCCTCCCACTATGGTTGGAATAGTTCCATTTTTATGTATTCTCCATATTGAGATTCCCATTAAGATTTTATTTGGAGAAAAATCTTCTGAGGCAAAAAAATAACAATAAAAATATAATAAAAACTGAAAGTCGGTGATTTAGGGAGAGGGAAAGGAGAACAAACATAAGCTGAGTGGTTATGAGGCCCAGTGCTTGGTACTTTAAAGGCCCTTAGCCCCAAGAAGATTATTGTGTCTCCAACCCCCTCTGTGTAATTCAAAATAAAAATCAATATTAAGCTATAAAACATAAAACTTACATGTATTATGCAATAAAAATAACTTATTTCTCCATTTGTCTAATTTCAGAAGTCTGGATATGTTCATGTAAGCTGGCTGTTCTCATTTTTTCACCTACCTCTTATTTGCTGGGGCCCCAAGTGCAAGCTCAGTCCTTCTAGGGCTTGATGCAGTGGCCCAGGCTGTAATTCTCTCCAGTCTCCACAGTATCCCTGAGAAAAGAGGCACGGCCATCTCTGTCTTATAGAGAAGGAAACTGGGGCTCAAGGAGATTGGATAACTTGCGTGGAAGTCACGTGGCAAATAAGGAGTTAGGGTGACATTAGAACCCAGCTCTGCCTCTATCCAAATTCCAGGCTTTTTCCAACATTCCTGGCTTCGATCAAATTAAAGCAACATGGTCAAGAGGAAGGTTTTAAAATAGGGATCAGAAGCCATTTGGCAGCACATATATGCCTGGCACATAGCAAGTGCTCAGGAAACAGCCCTTTTCCATCCCTTTCCATGCGGTACCAGGCACTGGGTCTTGGCCTCTGGCTGATGGTACCTGATGCCTGAACCAGGGTGACCGGTCGTTTGTCCAACTCCACTGCCCTGCCTGTGCAGAAGCTTCTCCCATCTAACCCCCAACTCTTCTTTTTGCAGGTTGCCACATCTCCCCAAGCCAGGCCTGCCTGAAGTGCTGCATGCAAATTTGACTGCTGGCTAGGGCACTCTAAACAGAGTTGTAGGCATGGACTTCGTCATGAAGCAGGCCCTTGGAGGTGAGGCCCTAGCCCTGCACCCCATGCCCACTACCCAGTCCAGACCCAGGTGGGAGGGGCCTCAGCACACCAGGCCCCCCCATCCCCAGCCTTGCCTCCATGACTCTGTCCTCTTCCTCCCCAACCCATCCCCCACAGGGGCCACCAAGGACATGGGGAAGATGCTGGGCGGAGAGGAGGAGAAGGACCCTGATGCACAGAAGAAGGAGGAGGAGCGGCAGGAGGCACTTCGGCAGCAAGAAGAGGAGCGCAAGGCCAAGCACGCACGCATGGAGGCCGAGCGTGAGAAGGTCCGGCAGCAGATACGAGACAAGGTCAGCACCACCCTCTTGCCCATCCTGGAATGTAGGGGGTTAAAAGGGTCTCCCAAAACCTCGGGATCCCTTGAATCCCAGCTCTCACCTTAGACCTAGTTCTCTCTGAGTCTCACTCTTTTCATCAGAAAAATGTGTGTCGAGGAACACCTCCCTCAAGGACCGTTATGGGGATTAAAAAAGGTAGTGGTTATAGTAAGTGCTCCCTAATGTTTGCTGCTACAGGTCCACAACCTTGTACCCGAAATCCTGGAGACCAAACAAGTTTGGAGCCCAGAATTTGGGGATTTGGGGAAAGTACTATAGTGCCCTGAGCACTGTTATGTGTCACTCCCAGTGAGTTTGCAGCTGCCACCCTATGCCAAACAGTTCAATGCTTGTCTGCTCGCACTGCAATAAATCAAGGCTATAAGTAGCCTTCCATCAGTTCAAGTCAAGTTTTGTAACCAAAATTTGGCCCAAAGCATGTGGGAGAACATTCAGTTTTCAGATCTTGGAGGATTTCAAAAGAGCAAAGAAATTATGTGGGCAGGTATTAATTTTAAAGGAAACCCCATGCACCATCTCTCTTTTATTGAATACCAACTGAAGCCAAGCACAATCCCACAAGGAAGGTGCCCTTATCTCCATTTTATAGATGAGAGGACTCATGGGCTCACAGGGAGTTCCCATGAGCTGCCTCAGCCACATGTGCATGACCTTGAGATCCAGCTCTCTCCTTGCCCTGTTCATGCTCCTCTCCACCCTCCCCCTCCCCAGTATGGGCTGAAGAAGAAGGAGGAGAAGGAGGCTGAGGAGAAGGCAGCCCTGGAGCAGCCCTGCGAAGGAAGCCTGACCCGGCCCAAGAAGGCCATCCCGGCAGGCTGCGGGGACGAGGAGGAGGAGGAGGAGGAGAGCATCCTGGACACGGTGCTCAAATACCTGCCCGGGCCACTGCAGGACATGTTCAAGAAGTAACCGGCCCTCCCACCGCATCCCCACTCCACTTGTTACTACTTTTTTTTTTTTTTTTGGTTCTTTCTTTTCTTTTTATTCATTTAAATCTCAGTTCTGAAGGGGACAACCTCAGTTGGCCTCTGTCCCCTTTCCCTGGCCAGAGGCTCCTCTCCCTCAGCACTCTTCACACTCCCTTCATCCCAGGGTGTCCAGCCTCCACCTCACTCCCAAGTTGCTTGAAAAGAAGAAGACAGCTTTTCTCCAGCAGGGGGTATTGAACCCAGTACAGGAAGCACTGGGGGCCCCCTCCAGAAGCCTAAGGTCTGTGCTGGTGTGGTAATCCCCATACATTCCTTCATGCGCCCCACTGCCAGGAGGACCACTGTCCCCAGCCAGCCAAAGTAATGACACATTCCAGCCCTGCCCAGCATGCTGACCTTTGGCCTCTAAACCCCAGTGGGCCTCGAGGTCAGGGCAGGGGCATTGAGTGGCCTGGCTCTGAGGAAGGGAGTCAGGATAAGTCTGACCTGTTAGGGCCTAGCCTGAGGCTGGCCTATTCTGTTCTGGCCAGGCCTGGGTCTGGGCAGGAGGCTGGGGCTCTCCTTCTTTCCTCCCTCTGATGACACCCAGTCTAGGAGCATTCCTCTCCCAACCCCCACCTGAAGAGGCCTAGCCCCTACCAAGCCAGTCCCTCCAAATGGATCCTCTATTTACTTTAACTCATCTATGGAGGGGCCCCAGGGTAGGGCAGCCCCTTGTTTCTCCCCCCCACTCCACTTAGGTCCTGGAGCCCCACTGCCAGGCTGGGCCCAGCTTGCCCAGCCAAGGGGCTGCCCAGGCCCCCCAGAAAATACTTGGAGCCATTGGGCAGCGATGGCCCATGCCATGGGACTCCCCCATTGGTGCAGCCAAGCTGCCCCCATTCTTATCCACCCCATCTTCCTCACCTTGTCCTGTTCATGTGCTTCCAGGGCCCCACGGTCCACAGGAGGACTCTTCCTGGCCAAAGCCCCAAACTTTTTGGGAAAAGCCAGTTCCCAGTTGACAGAAGGCATCTATTCTTTCATCTTATTGGCCAAGAACAAACTCTCCTCTGGGATGTGTGAGACTGGCATTTGTTCCCCCCACCCCAAATTGTCAAGGCCTCCTTCTCAGTAAGTTGTGTGAGAACTGGGAAGCCATGGAGCAAATGAGAGAGGAAAGTGTTTGTCCAGGCATGCATGAATGTGCATGGCAGAGACTGCATCAGCAATTGTATGTCCAGAGATTATACATATAAGCCTATGATTAGAGTGTCTTGAGATTGTGTGTGTGTTAGTCATCATCCCTGTGTGATGTATGTTAGGCAGCCTTGTGTATGTATGCTTGTTTGAGGTGGTAGGTATGAGTTGAGATTGTGTCATATGTGTGTGCTAACCATCTCATATGTGTGTTAGAGCTTGCATGTGTCAGCTAGTATCTTCATTTGCTTTCATAAGTAGCATGTATGTCAGGAGTGATGAGAATGTGTTAGATGTTGTAGAAGTTATGTGTTTGAGAGGGTTGTTAGATACGCTGAGACTGTTGTGTGCATGTGTTTAGCTCTGAAAAGGCAGTTGTGTGCAGGACGTGTGCTTGGGGAGAAGGAACATAGGTAAGATGACCCCTCTTGGCCCCCAAACCACTAGTCACAGATGGCCACATCCAAGAGGAGACCTTGTCCTTGGCCTAGAGTCCTCCTGCCCTTGGGGGGTTCCTGCCTGAAGTCCTCAGAAGTCCACTGGGACAGACCCAGGCAGTGCCCCAAGAAGCCATGCTGGGCCCCTACCAGGGCCTACCCCAAAAGCAGGGGATAGGGAGGGGGCGACTTGCCTGCCCCGAAGCCCCTGCCCCATTGGCCCCAGTTTGCATTCTGCAGGTTTTCCATTTTAGTGAATTTATGCTTTTATTTCAGAGAGAGACATGGATCTTCTCTGTCTGTTTCCAATAGTTAAAGCCATATCAGTTAGACTGCAATACTTTAAAGATGAGAAAAAACAATCCATATGTTTAGGGAACCAGAAAAGTCCCCTGGTCTGTCCCTTCTCTGGGGAGCAGGGCCTCAGCAGCTCCAGCTCCCTGGACTTGCGCTTCTCCCCTGCCCACACCCCCTCCCCTGTGCCCCTGTGTCCCGTCCCCCCAGGGGGCCTGTGTCTGTGTCTGTGCCTGTTTCTGTGATGGGGAGCCACCTTGCACCCCTGTTGTCTGCTTGTCTGTTTGTATCTGTGATCCTGGGCAGGATGGTCATTCTCAGGAGCCCCGGGGTCCTGGGGCAGAAACAGGCAGGGCCCAGTCCTGGGCCCCAGGCCTCCCCAGACCCTGTGTGTAGGTCCTACCTGGACACAGGGGTGAATCCCAAGTGTTCAGAAAGGTCTCCCTCTTGACAGGGGCCCGCAGACCTCAAAGGTGGTGCCAGGGCACAGAGAGTGCCAGATGGACAGTGAAGGCCAAGGCCCAGGGAGCTTCAGATGAGCAGGGGAACCTAGCCATGCAAGACATCCCAGGCAGGCCTGAGGAACCCCAGATCCCCAAGCGGCACCCCTCACAGTCTTCACAGCCCCTCTGCACCCCCAGAGCAGGCTCAGGGCTTTTCCCATATGAGAGTGCCTTCCAGGCTGGCTGGCTTAGTCTGGTGCACATCCTGGACTCCTTTAGACTCCTCCAGCCTGCTTCTGAGCAGGACGACTGGAGGTTTTCCTGGAGGCAGGGACAGGGGGAGAATTTCTGCCTGGGGCATACCACCATAACTCTTGGGTCCAGGGGAACACGATGACATCATTCCTGACACAGACCTTACTGTGGAGAGAGGCTAATATGTGGCCCAGAGAGGATGTCATGTGCAAACACACTTGTGGGAGCACAAAATATTTGTGAGGTGTTCTAGGAGGGAAGGGATGGTCACATGAAGTACCTGGGGTGGGAGGTGTATAAGGTGGGAGGGAGAAGAATGTGTCACACACAAATGGGGCAGTGTGCATGTGACACACTTAGGAGGTGGGGCAGGGAGGGAGTGGCCCCAGAATTCAGCATGCGCACACACAACATACAAGGGAGACATCCCCCAGCTAGGAGAGCAGGAAGAAGCAATCATTGCATGTGGGTGAAGGCAGAGCAAAATGCTCGCTTGCCAGGGGCAGCCACTGCTGTGCTGTGTGCCTGGGAGCCGACCACCAGAGAGAAGGGAAGTGCTGCTCTGCATCTCCTGTGCTGGGCACTGGCAACGTCCAGAATTTCCACACAGGTACATCCTCTGCTCCAGGTCCAGAAAGTGTCCTTAACTACAAAAGTGTCTCCTCCAAAGGCAAGCAGGAAGTCAAGAGACCCTCCCAGCTGTGAGAGAGGGAGAGAGCCAGAGAGAGAGAGAGAGAGAGGGAAATAGAAACAGAACAGAAGTTCTTCAGTCCAGGTCCCTCTCAGGTGGGACAGCTGGTGGACAAAGCAACCTCCCCAAAGGCTCAGAGCTAGAGTAAAATGGGGTGGACCATCAGCCCCGGGAGCCCCTGGCGCCCAGCCAGCAGGGTTGGCCATCACCACCACCGAACTGCTCCGTCCTTCTAGGTTCCTCAAACCCTTGACTGTACAGGGGGCTGGGGGTCAGACTGGCTCAGATGACGGGACATCTCTCAGGTCTGAGGACATGACTCCTCCCACATGTCCCCTGCTCTCCTCCCCACTCCTATGCCCCATCCTCTTCACTGGAAAGAGAATGAGAGGTGCTCCTGCTGGCCCTCGGGTGGGGATGGGGGTCCTACTGAGACCCAGCTGAGGACGACCATCCTGCTTGCGTGGGGGAATCCATTTCCCACTGTGCTATGTCCTTGTCGCTCTGCTTCCTTTAAATGTGTCCGTGCCTGGGGGGAGGGGGGGGAACCCCCATGCCCCCCTGAACCTGACCAAAAGCCATGGCTGTTGCTCCCCCTTTGTATGACGCAGATGCTAAGATGTACCAAACCAACCATGACAACAAAGAAAAGACCTTGTACAGCAGCTCTCGGTCTGTCTGTCCTCTTCTGTCCATCGGCACTGCCAGAGCTACATGGGATGCCAGCTGAGAGGAGGGGGGCCAACCCACAGAGCTAAAGAGGTCCCAGAAAACCTTCAGTTTTACCCTTGCTTCTGGCCAGGACACTCTGGCAATGACCCCAGAAACCAGCCAAGGCTAGAGTTAGGACTGGCCCCAGAGATTCAGGGCCACTCACGTCCTGCTGTTCAAAACCAACTGACAATCCCAGGAACTGGTTGGTAGTCCAAGCCTGATTGTAACACGCCACACCCTGTCTCTGGCCACCCTTCCCCCAAGCCCCGTGAGTGTGGCATCCTGACACAGAGTCAAGTCACATGGGTAGGCAAAGGTCTGTCATTGGTTGTCCCTCCAACACTGATGGAGTTCCTACCTCTGCTAGTCTGTGTGCAGGAGGCTGGGGACACAGAGAGAGGATGCATTGCTCCTGGACACAGACACATCCCAGACCTTGTTGAGGAGTCAAGAATAGACCACACTCGGCTGCCCCCCACCGTCACCATGCCTTAAACTAGGCCTCTTCTCTCTGCTTGCATAGGCACCTCTCATTCCCCACACACTGCTCTCCTAGCCTGTGTCTCTTCCCTTCCACCCATCCTCTCCCCACCACCCCACCCCACCTAAAAGACTTATCTAAAATTCAAACTTAACCATGTCACTTCCCTGCCCAACACCCTTCAATGGCTTATAGGACAACATCAAAATTGTCAAAATGGGCCTGTGTGATATGACCCCAGCTGGCTGGGTCCAAGCCCACCTAACTCTGCTCCAAGCTCCCCCAGTCCCCACACATACCAGCTGTTTTGTGTTTGCCTGTTCTGTCCTCTCTGCCTGAAATGAAAGGGACCCTTCCCCTTTCTGGTGTACTCCCAACTTCTCAAGATCCAGCTCCAATGGCACCTGCTGTGTGAAGCCCACCCTGACACAGCCCTGTCTCCCTGTCCACAGCAGAGTTTGTTGCTGTGTTCGCACAACACAGAGCATCATGGCTGAATGCTCAGACAGTGCTGGGTTTGCTGGTGGGTTCTGTCACTAGCAGAGTCATCTTGAAGAAGCCACTTAACCCCTGTGAGTGTTTTCTTGTAAGTAAAATGGGATAAGAATTACTCTGACCTCCACTGTGGTTGTGAGGAATGAATGGGGTGCTGCCCACATGCTCTTAGCACCGTGTGCCAAGCATTCAATGAATGGAGGCACTGTGCAAATTCTGCTCTAATTGAGGTCCCTGCACATCTCTCTCACTAACTTGGGAACTCTATAAGGGCAGAGCTGGCTGGTACCCCAATGCCTCCCAGCATCTACCACAGAATCTAGCTTACATTGGGTGCTCAGGATCCCCAGTGCTGACTCAGCCACATGATCAATCTCCATCTCCTTTACTTGGTGGCCACAGCCACTTTTCCCTTAGCTCTCTGCACTTACTGGACAGTGCAAGAGGGGAAAACCGGACCCCTCCCTCTTCTATGCACTGACATCACCTCTCCTGCCTGTTCTACCAGATCTTCCCAGGAGCCTGGGCTAGTCCACTATGGGTAGCATGTCCCCTGGACTCTTGGAGTGTGCAATGGGAGGCTGTATTAGTTATCTACTGTTGCATAACAAATGACCACAAGCTTAGTGGCATAAAAGAACACATGTTTATTACCTCACAGTTTCTGTGAGCCAGGTGTCCAGGAACAGTTGGGCTGGGTCCTCTGCTTCAAGATTTCTCACCAGGCTGCAGTCATGGTACAGGCCAGGGCTGAGGTCTCATCTGAAGTTTCAGCTGAGCAAGGACCACTTCCAAGCTCACGTGTTTGCTGGCGAGATTTAGTTCCTGTTGGATTGAGGCCCTCATCTCCTGGCTGGCTGTTGTCCAGAGGCTGTCCTCCATTCCTTGCCATGTGTGCCCCTCCATTAGGGCAGCTCACAACATGGCACCTTGTTTCATCAAAGCGTGTAAACCAAGAAGGCAATAGAGAGCATTGGCTAGTAAGATAGAAGTGTTATGTAACCTGATCCTGGAAGTGAAAGACCATCACCTTTGCCATATTCGATTGGTTAAAAGTCACAGGCCCCAACTACAGTTACAGGGAGAGGATTACATGAGGGTGCAAATACTGGGACAGGGATCGCTGGGGCCGTCTTAGAGTCTGCCCCCAGAGAGGCTGAGGCAACTCCTTCCCTACAAAGGAATAGGAGTTGAGCAGGGCCTCAGTGGAGCCAGACCTCAAACCTCTTCAGGCCCAGATGGTGGCGGAAGTGTCTCTGAGCTGGGCAGGGGCCAATGGCAGGCTCCCCTAGGGCTTCTGCAAGACTGAGACCATTATCAGAGCTGGAGGTTGGGCCCCAAGTGCCTTCCTAGGCTGGGAATTGGAGAAAAGGGGCTGATGAGGGCTTCAGGATTCCCTGGGAGTCCATCTGTGTGCTCCACCAGCATGCCAACCACAGTCCTCCCAAGGTCCAGGTCCCTCCTCAGTAAGCAACCGAGCCCCAGGCACTCAGATGATTCCTTGCTGCCCCTGTCTCCTCTCCTTTACACTCAGTAGCGCCCCAATGTGCCCTGGTGGGAAATGCCAGCATCCTCTCACTTTGGGTCCTGAATGTCTTCTAAAAGTCAGTTAAATCGTACTTACTGAGTTCCTACCACTTGCTAGGCACTGTACTAGGCATCAAGAACACCACTCAACAGGCCCTTCCATCCAGGAATCTACTCAGGCAATTAAACAGGCCAGTTACCCATCTCACCATGTGCAGTGATACAGGCAAACCTGGGGCAGTTGAGGAAGGCTCCCTGGAGGAGGTGGCATCTGAGATGAGTCTTAAATGAAGAGGAGTCACCCTGGTGGAGAAGGAGGGCACTCAAGGCAGAGGGGCTGACATAGTCTGACATGGGTGGTGGGAGTAGGGGAGGAAGAGGTGGGGGATGTCTGCAGGAACTTGAGTTCTTGGTGAAAAGCTGAGAGCCTGGGGATATCCACTGGGGCAGGGCGGGGGACATCACATAGTGGAGCTTGGGCTCTTCCTGCAGGTCTTGAGCAAAGTGTGACATGATCAGATGTGCAGGTCGAGGAAGGTAATTAGGGCTGTGAGGAGGATGAACTGGGAGCCCAGGGAGGAGCTGGTGCAATGTCAAGGTCAGAGATGGTAAGGACAGACCTCAGGCAGTGGCAAAGGAGCGGGGAGAAGTGGGCAGATCAGAAGGCCATATAGGAGGGCAAATTATCAGGACTTGAGGATTGGATGGGAGGGGTATGGAGGAAGGAGGGTTGTAAGCCAATGCCTGTGTCTCCATATTGTGTGGTTCCATTCTCCAAGATCTAGAACATTGGTAGGAGATAGATTTGGAGGAAGATAATGACTTTGGTTTGGGGCTTCTGGGTTTGAGGCGCCTGCAGAGAGTCCAGTAGGGAGTCTGGAGGGCAGGAGAAGCACAGAGCATGTGCTCAGTGGGATAGCCCTCAAATGGGGTGATGTCTTGACCATTTACTTCACCACAGGGATCAAAGTTACACGAAATCAAGAAACCTGAAATGGGATGAGGATTTAAAGTCAAATCCATCCTCCCATGGAACTCAGGAGTCCCTCCTGTGCCATCTGTGGTAGAGGGCACTCTGCTTGCATTCCCCGTAGTGTGGGAGAGCTCCTTACAGTGGGACAGGTCCCTTCTTTCTCCAAAACTGAGAGCTGCCAGGAGGCAGGGGGTTAATGAAGCCTCCTCGGCATCCCATTAATTGACTGCAAAACTCTGCTTCTAGACCACTCACTTAGCACTTGTAATTAATTGGGGCTTCTTGCCTGATCTGAGAAGTGATTCAATACCCCCCAAGGGCAATGTTTTCTTAGCTGGTATCCTCCAGCTGGAGCTGTCTCTACACATTGGCCTCTCCATAGTGCCCTGGCTATGAATGCAGACTCCTGCCCTTTCTTCCTCTCTGTGTGAGCTAGGGCAGGGCTCTTCCCCACTCCAAGCACAGAGCTGAGTAGTACAGGCACATGGTACAGGCTGAGTGGGTGGGGCTAGGGCTAATATTACCACCTCCTTGGACACCAGGTCCAGGGTATCCATCCTGTCTTGGGACAGGCCCAGTGGTCTCCAGCCACATTAACTCCCCACTGCTCTCATAGTAAGAGGCATTTGGCATGACCTTGTCTACAGGAGGGTCAAGGCAGCCTACCTTAAAGTACAAGGGGGCATGGGGAGGGAGCTTCCACTTACTAAACCCTTGCTACATGCTATCCACAGGGCTGATTGCTTTAAAGGCACCACCTCTGCTCATCCTGACAGGAATCTCTGAGGTCAGGATTATGCCCATTTTACTCATGAGAACACTGAGGCTCAGAAGTAGAGGCTTATAATGGGAATAGGCATAGGCTTTGGTTTTCAGACAAACATGGCTTTGAATCCTGATTCTTTCTGTCTGGTCTTCAGCAGATGGCTCAATTTGTCTGAACTTTGGTTTCGTTATCTTTAAAAAAAAATATTGAGTATAATAATGCTTAACCCCACTACCACCACCAGGTGGTAATTCTGAGGGAATTAAATAAAATAATGTCTGTAGGTCCCCTGGCACAGTGCCTGGCATGTAGCAGGTATCTAAAAAGTGACAGCCATTACTACAAAATGCTACTACTACTACGGGCAGACTGATGAAGACAAATAAGAAGAGGAGGAGAGGAAAGGAGAGAGAAGACATGGAAAGGAGAAGGAGAAGAATTAATTCCATAAAAATCCTCAAGTCATCCAAAGAGTAAATTGGGAAGCCTGGATTTAAAACCAAATCTTTCTCATGTCTTTTCACTGTAACACAAGACAATCTGAGAGGCAAGGGTCACAAGAGAGAAGGGAGGCAGAAGGGAGTCACTGCCTTTTCCAGGAAGCTCTCTTCAGCTCAAAAGACACTTAGCAATATGGGTAATTTGCATAACAAATTACCCCAAACTTAGTGGCTTAAAGCAATGAATATTTCTTTTCTCTCACAGTTTCTGTGGGTCAGTAATTCTGGAGTGGCTTGACTGGGTAGTTCTGGATTGAGGTCTCCAGTGAAACTGCAGTCAAGACGTCAGCTGGGGCTGCAGTCTCATTTGAAGTCTTGACTGGGGCTGGAGGAGCCACCTCCAAGATGGCTCAGTCACATTGCTGGCAAGCTGGTGCTGGCTGATGGCAGGAGGCTCGCCTTCCAGGTGGACCTCTCCTGAGGGCTTCTTGAGTGTCTTCACAATATGGCAGCTAGCCTCTCCCAGAGTGAGTAATCCATGAGAGCAAGGTGGAAGCTGCAACATCTTTCATGACCTAGCCTCAGAAGTCACCCACCATCACTTCTTCAATATTCTGTTGGTCACACAAACTAGCTCTGAAACAATGTAGGAGGACACATGACATGGGTACCAGGAGGAAAGATCATTGGAGGTTGGGGTGGGGGGGCGGTGTGTGCAACTTGAAGGATGCCTACTTCACAATGCACACCTCAGCCCACCTTCAGCCACCAGTCAACCAACACTCCTTCATTTACCCATCCACTCAGCAAACTCTTCCCAAGGGCCTCCCCATGGCCAAACACTGGGCTAGGCACTGCTTTTCCAACCTGAATCTGTCATGGTCACCAGAGCTCAGAGTCCGGACACACACCAACACACAGCAAAGCACTGTGAACAAACATTTGGATTTTTCCCTTCAGTCCTGGTTTCAAGCCTGGCTTGTAATGTTGAAGTTATTTGACCTTGAGCACATTATTTTACCCCTCAGGGCTTCCATACAAAAAGATAATAATATCTGCACTGCCCAGCAATTGCAACAAATGTATTAAAATGCCCAGCACATAACAAGTTCTCAATAAATGATGACTAATACTTCCAATATTATTACTTTAAATAAATGGAGAGTGCACTCCCAGATCTGGACAGCAGCCCCATCTAGGCTTCCTCTGCCCCCCAAGAGAAGATTGGGCTCTTGGACCCCAAGGCTGCCCCCTGGGTCCTGCCTGTCACCTCCTCCCAAAGGCCTAGCTGAGCCCTGCTGTGGCTCTGACAGCCAGAGGCTCCCTGGTGCCAGCCCTAATCAGAAGCTCCAGCTGAGACCTCAAATTGATTTGCCATCATTTAGCTGGGAAGCGAGAGCTCTTGACTCGCAGCCAAAATCCATTCTGTGATAGCAAAGTAATCACCTACATGGCGGGTGTCGGAAGACTGTGATAGAGATCTAGGACAAAAAGTCTCCATCCTACCACCCAGAACCCGAGCCTCACTGCAGCTCATCTCTGGCCCCCCTCCCTCCTCCTGCCTGTGTGCGGGCTGCTGTGTGTGTCCTCACAAGGAGGCATGTGCCCCCCGCCCCACCCCCTCACACACACACACCCGCGCTGCATGTGGTCTAACGCAGTGAGTGGCTCTCAAATTTTGCAGAAAGTGCAACTACCTGGGGATCCTTAAAAAAATGCCAGTGCCTGTCTCAGTCCTCCAGACATTCTGATCCAATCGGTAAGGGGTGCACCCTGGGCATTGGGGTTCTTATAAGTTCTCCTGGTGGTTCTAATGGGCAGCAGAGTTGGCAGAACTGCTAGTCTCATGCACACAGCAGTGGCTTCACCTAGATACATGTCCCTCCACATTCATTCAGTCACTCGCCAGTTGTTTATTGAGCACCTACAATGTGCCAGGCACTGTTCTAGCAGCTGGAGACACCACAAGGGACAAAGTTACGGCCCTCATGGCTTTGATATTCTGGTCAAAGAGGCAGATAAGAAACAAAAGAATAAGGAAAATACATAATATGCTAGATGAGAATAAATGCTTGAAAGGTGACATGTGGCCAACGTCACATTTGTATGACACCTGGGTCACCCACACACCAGCTTATAGCAGCTACCCTGTCTACTGCTGACCAGCTTCTGACCCTCAGCCAAACCCAGACTGAGTCTCCACCTCAGTTATAAATGACCCCAACGCTCACAATGACCCAACCCTGGCCACACACTAAGCCCTGACACCAGACACAGGGTGAGGCTTAACCCCAGTGGCAGACAAGCCCTAAATCTTAGTAGTCCCTGGCCATTTGCTCAGGCCCCAAATTCTCCCATGAACCCAGTACTTCATGTGGAAAATTAAGCCTCTCTAGCCCTGCTACAGACCCCAAACTTAGCCCTACTCTCTGAAACTTTCCCGACAAAAAACCTACCAGGTTTTCTAAGGATTCTTACTACTAGAATCTAGAGGCACAAGAAAACAGATGGACTAAACAGATGGCAATGGTTCCTGAGTGGTAAGGTTGTTGATGCTGGATGGTCCCTTAGAGAGCATCCCACCTCACCCCCTCATTTTACAGCCAGGCCCAGAGAAGTTAATAAGTAACTTGCTCAAGGTCACACAGTGAGTCCACAGCAGAACCAGAATGGGAACCCAGGCCTCCTCTCAATCCAGTGCTCTCTCTGTCCTCCCCCACTCAGAGAGAGTAGGCAGTATCACTCATCTGGGAAAACAGCTCCCAGAATTTCCTTTGGGAACCCACTTTTCCCCTGTTCTCTACCCAGGATTTTGGTCAAATCCAATCCAGCAATACCAAGTATTCCCATGGCCCTGTGATCAGTTGTGGGCTAGACTCAGGAGCCAGGCAAGGCAAGGCTGAGACCCGGCAGCTTCTCTGGTACACTTACTTGAACCTGGGGACTATGGGACGGGAGTGGCTGCTGCCATGTGGTCATCTCATGTGGGCTGAGGACTAAGCCAACCGGGGACGGAGAGGAGATTTGAGAGAAGAAGAGAAATGGAGTTGCGGGGACATCCTCTGACCCCCTACCAAGCCATACCTAGAGGAATTCCTACCTATGCTTCTTTTTTAGCTTCATGAGTCAATAAATCCCCCTGTGCTTAAAACCAGTTGGGGTTGGGGTTCTGTTACTTGCAAGCCTGACCACTACAGACAGGAATCCCTTTCTGGCTCTCCCAGCAACTCTCTTACCTGCATCAAATCACCTGTTTTCTGACCCCACCTGCCCTTTGCTCTTGGTCTCCCCAACTCTTAGAGTTCCACAGAGCATTGTCCCTAAAGGCACATGGTACTGCTCCCTTCCTCCGCATTGTGAGGGGCAGAACAGTGTCCCCCCCACAAAGATGTCCACGTCCTAATCTCTGGAACCTGTGAATATGTTGTTACTTTAGACAGCAAAGAGGAATTAATCCTGCAGATGAAATTAAGGCTGCTAATCATCTGACCTGAAAATGGGAGATAATCCTGGATTATCCAGTTGGGCTCAATGTAATCACCAGGGTCCTTAAAGAAGAGGGAGGCAGAAGGGAGAACCAGAGACATAGTGGCATGAGAAAGACTCAGCCTAACATTACTGGCTTTGAAGGTGAAGAAAGTGACCACAAGCCAAGGAAAGCAGAAAAGGTCCCAGATGCTGGGAAAGGCAAGGAAATGGATTCTCCCCTAGGGCCTCCAGAAGGAACGTAGACCTGTCCACATTTCGATGTTGGCCCAGCG
Organism: Mesoplodon bidens; assembly: GCF_964165515.1. Lineage (NCBI taxonomy): Eukaryota > Metazoa > Chordata > Mammalia > Artiodactyla > Ziphiidae > Mesoplodon > Mesoplodon bidens. The sequence goes on along the minus strand of NC_138160.1, from coordinate 156,569,360 downwards.
AGACTGAGCCCCATTGGATTTCTGATCTCCAGAATTGTAGGAGAATAAATGTGTGTTGGTTAAGTTGCTAAGTTTGGGGTGATAGGAAACTAATACACACATCAAAGGACCCTGATGTTGCATTAGAGAGATTGGTCAACATTCCATGTCTTCCTGTAGCCCTGGTTGAGCATTTACCATATACCTGACTCTAAGCTGGATGCTGGGAACAGCAAGACCAACGAGACAGTTGACCCCAGCCTTCCAGGTCCCCGCAGCCAGCAGGGGGTGGGGGACAGATCTGTAGTCAACTCTGATGGGCAGTGCTAAATGCCATGATGAAGAAGTGTGTGGGATGCTACGAGACCCCACAGTAGAGGCACCTAAACCTGCTGAAGACGGGGAGAAGGGACATGCTCAGGGAGCATTTCCTGGAGGAGTCAAAAGCTTAGCAGGAAAAGGCATTCCTGGCAGATGGAACAGCAGAATCAAAGGCTCAGAGTGTGAGGAAACATGGCCCATTGTGGGACCTGGAGTATTCAAAGGGTTGGAGGAGTATGGAAGCAGAGGCTGCATTAGGGGCTGGGCTATATAGAGCCCAGAATGCCAGGATGAATATAGACTTCATCCACAAGTGTGGGGAGCCACTGAGAATTTTGAGCAGGAGAAAGATATGGACAGGTGGAATGGAGGGTCAACCAGAGGCTCAGAGACCAACGTGGACACTCCAGGAAAGAAGGAAGGGTGTGCGAACTAGGGCATGGTCACGGGGAAGGGAGCAGAGAAGGAGACACTGGAGAGCTACTGAAGAATGGAATAGGCTATGTGTGGCTTGCTGATGGCAGGTCCAGGAAGGAATGGAGTTGGGAATGACGCTGCATTTCCTTGTCTGCTCTAGTGGGAGCCCTTCTCCAAGATGGGGTGCCACAGAGTCAGAGCAGGCTTGAAAGGGTTGATGAGAAGAGGTAGAGTCAGTGGAACCTGGAAGTAGCCCCAGGAGATGTCCAGGAGGCAGCTGCTCAGCAGAGTCTGAGGTGGCAGGGGGAGGGGGGAGGGGGACAGATGAGTCAGCACAGATGAACTTCAAGGCCCTACAAACCAACAGCCCAAGGGCGTGGTGGGAAGGGAGATGAGCAGAGGCCTGTCACTTAACAGATTTCTCTACAATATGGGAGCAGGAAGACACCTCAAGACTACAAAGAGAATTGGCAGGATACTCAGGGACAGGTGGGACAGGGACTGAGACTCCAGTGGACACTACAGCCCCCAGCCCAGCCATCATGGCAGCCAAGGAGCCCCCAGGATGGCAGTGCACCTTGGAGAGGCCTAGGGTCCAGATCTGGGGTCAATCCACCTCCCGGCCTGCATCCAAGCATGCTCAGGACACCATCCCTGCTGCCAAGGAAGTGCTGGTACCATGGTGACAGGTTTAGAGCCTGGAGAACCCCCAACCTCAGCCTTCCCCTCATATAATGAGAAGAAGGGGTTCCCTGGTCTGGACAGAGGCAGAGGCAACCTCATCCCACCTCCCACAACTCCCATGGATGCTTTCTTCTCTCCTCCACCAAGCTCGCCACCTTAGCGAGCATTTAATAACTGGCTGCCAAGTCCCCTGGGGACAGACTAATGAAGCTGCCTCCCGTCTCCTCCCCGGCCTGAGGCTCTGAGCCCCAGCCTACTCCCCCCAATCCTGTCAAACCTTCCACTTCCCCACTGAAGCACTCAGGCCTGGGGGTCTCCATCTGGGCCCCAAATTGCCAGGCTTTAGATGACAAAGGGAGCTCCAGGAGAGGCCTCAAAATTAGGAAACTGTCTGGGGCAGGGGATCCTGGAGTCAGAAAGTCCCTGCCTCATGCTTGAGTGTCCTCAGAATATTTGTTGCATGAAAATATTTGCAGGAAACAGGCAGCACAGCCCACCTGCCACATTTCTGGGGGCATTGGGCTATAAATGGGTCTTTGGCCCCCAGAACCTAAGGAGTCCCAGCTTGGAAGAGCCAGGGCTTGGACATTTAATGGATGTTTCTGCCTCCCAGTGTGTGACCTTGCGAGAAGCTTCCTAACTTCTCGGAGCCTTGGATCTCTCGTACGTAAAATGGGGACAATGATACCCCTCTACGCAGGACGGATGAAAGGAGGTCATATATGTAAAACACTTGACACAGGGCCTGGGGCACAGAATGTTTGCAATAAATTATATGCCAGAATGTTTCAAATTGCACTCCGTGGCAAGGTCGGGTGTCCAATCAGGATGTGGCTGTTGCCCTGGAAACATAGGTTTCTCTGTACAAAGGGTCAGTGGATGCTGCAGGGCTGGACTCCCCTCTCTGGCTCTCCCTAGGCTGGTTCTCTATGGGTTGATACTAATTCAGAACACCCTTTTCCTCCTCTTGCTTAATCACCGCAAATCCCTGGAGGGCTTCATCAGGCGGAGTCGATGGTTGGGTCCATAGGTCATAGAAGCTCAGATCCTTCCATTCAACCTCCTTACTCCAAACTATAATCTGGACAGGTTGGGGAGGAAATAGGATGCTACCCACCTCATCCACGGGGCTGATTGTGACCTTGCCAGTACACTAGCAAGGGCTATGGTACCCCCAGGTGTGCTGCTGGGACCCTGATTACCTTCCCTAAAGGACTTCAAGGGCTTTCCTGACCACCTAACTTCCCTCAGCCTGGGTCATACAAGACCCATGGACAGGTTTGTCTCCACAAACCAGTCTGTGAGCTCCCCTGGGGTTCTGTGAGGAATTCCCACTAAGTTTGCCTGCAAGTCATCTCCCCTTCCTCTGGGTGCAGGACCCCAGTGTTACTTTGGAGAACCACTCTTCCTGCACTCTCAGCTCCCGTAGTTTTGGATGCCCAGGTCTGATCTGCGAGAGGCCCACACCCTCTGGCCATTTGATTGGTTCAGGGGTGGTCATGTGATCCGGGTCTGACCAGTGAAAGGACCCCATTCCCCTAGGCACAGTGATTGACTTGGCAATGGCTTGTGACCCAGGTCTGACCAGAGAGAACCCTACCTGGGGCTTTACCTGGAACCACCAGGAAAGAGGCTCCATCTCTCCTGTGCTGTGGCTGAGCTGGCCCAGTAAGAGCCTTGAGCTGCCAGCAGCCATTTTCCACCTATTGAGGAAAACCCACCTGGGAGGGCAGCTCACATAGAGGAGCTCAGAGCTGAGCTATGGTGAGAGACACAGGTTCGAGCCCTTAAGGCAGTCTCCTTTCCTTCAGGGAGCAAGGCCACCCCACATCCCACAGCAACCAAACTTGTAAACTCTGAGTTGCAACATGAATGAGTCTTGGGAGTGACAGCACTCACATTTTGCAATGAGCGTTGGCCACCAAGCTCAGAGTCAGACAGAACTGGGTGTGGGACCCAGCTCTGCATTCCTGTGTGCTTAACCTCGGGTAGGCCCCATCTTCTATATGAGAGGCAGTTATATTCTTTTTGAAATGGAGTTAATATCTGAAGGCAAGCCAGGAGACCCCATACTATTTCTTTGGTTAGAATATACTATGTCCACCTTGTGAACTCCTACTTAGCCTTCAAAACCCCATTTATTGTCACCTCCAAGCAGTCTTATCATTCCCTCCACTCTGCCTGCACAGAGATAATACGTATTGAGTGCTTACTCTATGCCATGCAGTGTGCTGTTGCATGTAACCTGCACAATAATCCTAAAAGATGGGGACTAAAATATCCCTAGTTTGCAAATAAGACATCAGAAACTCAGAGTTTAATTAACTTACCCATGATCATACCCTCCATTCTGGTTGTATCATTGTCCAGTTTGCTTCATTCTATTCTCCTCTCCCCACCCCCAGCAAGACTCTGAACTCCTGGACCTTGTACATCCCTGCATCCCTATCCACTCACCCTAGAGCTTCTACACCAGACGGAAACATCCACGCACATGCTGATGACCAAGAAAAACTCCTATTTATCTAGCCATTTTTCTCCCAACCTGCTTGGCCCTGACATTCACTGAGTGTTCCCAGGACAGACTAGGAGAGTGAACTCTAATGTCCCAGGGGCCCACTGGGTATGTAAAGAAGAAAGCTGGTGGCAGGGAGACTTCAGTTAATGGAGAACCAGCCCCTGTGGGTGGCCAGCATCTCTCTACAGATTTGGAAATATCTGCTGGATACATCATTAAGTGATCTAAAGCAAAGGCAGGACCTATTATAAATGAGAGTCAGAAGAATATCTAATTCTTATTGTATGTATTCCTTTAACAAAACTGGAAGGGTATACGAGAATCTAATACAAGGGTTTATTTGTGGTGAGGGGTTGAGAACAGATTGGATGGTGACACGTGTGGGAGTTTAGACTTTTCATTCTATTCTGTTTTGTACTCTTTTGATTTCGGAACTCTAAGAATGTATTGTCTATTTAAAATAAACAAATAAAAAATGTTAAATATCAAAAGAGGAAAGCCCCACTCATCTCCAGCTGACTGTTGCCATGCAAAGATGTGGGCCCTGTATTACTGGAGTTTGCAATTATTCAGAAGAAAACAGAATACAGGAGTTTAATGAGAAATAGCCCCATTTTTAAATGTTGGTAATTACTGTATTTCACCAATACAGCACATATTTTCACATGGTAAAATCACTGAAGTTGGGGTTCATCTTGCAATTGCTGGTATGTCAGTGTTTGTGAGCTTTCCTTCCTTAATGGCACATAAAATAGAAGCACACCTTGCAATCAGTATTATAGTACGTTTGATGAAATAATACAGTAATGATAACGTAAATACATGTTTTAAAACATTTGCCAGCCAAAGAGAGCATAACTGAGGGCCAGATAGGCTCGGGGCTACTGGGCCTGACTCCCCTCAGCCATCCAGTTCTGTGCTACCTTGTCCCGTGAACACAATGGGGCTGGCTCCTCAGCCACCCCTGGCCTCTCACTGGAGAGGGGCCATCAGCCACCCCAACCAGGGCTCAGCACTGTGGCTAGGAAAAGCAGATGCTAAAAAATGTGTACTGAATAGGATGCCAGACGGTCAGAAAGAATGATTTAGAGACAAATTGGAGTTGGAGGTGGCCTCTCAATCCACCCACATTCAGCCTCAGTCCCTGGATCTAGCCTGACGTTTCCCAGAATCCTGGCGGGTAGGCCAGGCAGCCACACACACGTTTCCCATGTGAGACACATTCTTGGACTCAGCACATGCCCCTACATAAGCAAGACCAGTCTGATGTCCTTCATCCTCTAGATAGAATGAAAAAGATCTTCCCAGGTGGAGAGGGCATGGATACCTGTTTGTGTTTTTGTTTTTGTTTTTAACTAACATCTCCCTTTTATTTTGCTCACAGTTTCTCAGTTTTCCTTTGGGAAACCTCCTCTCCCCAACTTCCCATCGAGAAAGGCTGACCTCATCCCCCTAGCTCTAGGGATGAGCACATGACCCAGGCCTGGCCAATGAGTGTCAGCTCTGGGATTTACCCTAGAACTATTCATCACTGGGTGGGATGGGGGTGTGTGTTTGACTGCCAATGTTGCTGAACTGGCAGGATGTGGGCCTGGAGCTGTTGGGGGCCATCTGTAGCTCCACAAGGCCAGACTGCCTCAGACTGAAGCCAACGCAGAGGAAATCAGGACTTTGAGATGGAGAGACAGGTATGTGAGTGTGGAGAGAGAGATTAAGACCCATCCTGATAACATCCTTTGAGCTCCTGGATCCATCCATTCCTGAAGTCTATGCCATCTTCCTAATTACGTGAACAGTGCATTTCTTTTATTACTTAAATTATCTTGAGTTGAAGTTTTATCATTTGTAAATATCCTCAAATAACCACCTATAAGGTATGGGATATTTTATGGAGTCCTTAACAATTAGCCAAACACCAGCTAAGGACTTTTTCATCTTTATTTTACGAATAAGTGAACTCCTTGGGGGTAGATACTGTGATACACCACTCAGGTACCCCTTTAAGAATAAAGGACCTATTACCCCAGCTTCAGAAAGTGCTACCATCAGACAGCCTTCAGCTATCAGCACCTTCAGGGATTGCCTCAGGAGAAGAGGGGCTTCTCACCTAAGGTGACACCCTGTTCCCAGGGCTTCCCACATCCAGTTACTGAGCAACATGGGGTGTATAAAAGCCAGGCCCTTTCACCCCAACTCAAGACAGCTCTAAAGGTATTCAGCACGTACCACCTACAGGACTCACCCCATGGTCAGCTGAGGCTCCGAATGGCAGAGCATGGCAGCCCGACTCCCCTCTCTGCCCAATTCTGCTTCCGTCCCTTCCCCTCCGCAGGTGTTGATTCTAAGAATAATTCTAATTAAATATCCTATATACTGAATTCTGTCACAGAATCTGCTTTTGGAGAGCCCAACTTGTTACACACAGTTGGTACCAAAAGTGGGTCAGGAAAGCAGACACTGGGATGAGAGTTCAGAGCTGAATCACCTGCTACCCAGCTGGCAGTGCCAACCCGCCTCACAGATAGCCCCTGGCCTGGGTGATAAATTAAGATGGCAGACTGGGAAAGAGAATTCATTAACTGGTGTGATACATTTGAGAAATATGGTGGAAACAGTAATTATCAGGACAATTGAAATTGGTGGCTGTTAAACCCAATTGATCTGGAAAAAGATAACAGAGCAGAGTGTGGTTAATCAGCAATTAAAAGCTAAATGGGGGGCTTCCCTGGTGGCGCAGTGGTTGGGAGTCCGCCTGCCAATGCAGCGGACACGGATTCGTGCCCTGGACCAGGAAGATCCCACATGCCGCGGAGCGGCTGGGCCCGTGAGCCATGGCCACTGAGCCTGCGCGTCCGGAGCCTGTGCTCCACAACGGGAGAGGCCACAACACTGAGAGGCCTGCGTACCGCAAAAAGAAAAAAAAAAAAAGCTAAATGGGAGTGTATATATGTTCATGCCACTCTCTCACTTTGTCACAACTTACCCTTCCCCCTCCCCATATCCTCAAGTCCATTCTCTAGTAGGTCTGTGTCTTTATTCCCATCTTACCCCTAGGTTCTTCATGACCTTTTTTTTTTTTTTTCTTAGATTCCATATATACACTACCAAACGTAAAATAGCTAGCTAGTGGGAAGCAGCCACATAGCACAGGGAGATCAGCTCGGTGCTTTGTGACCACCTAGAGGGGTGGGATAGGGAGGGTGGGAGGGAGACACAAGATGGAGGGATATGGGGATATATGTATACGCATAGCTGATCCACTTTGTTATGCAGCAGAAACTAACACACCATTGTAAAGCAATTATACTCCAATAAAGATGTTTAAAAAAAAAAAAGGCTAAATGGGAAAGCCAGAGGCCCTTCCACTGGCATTTAGAAAGACTGTCATCTCCCTGCACAGTAGAACAGAGAAAGTGAAAACTTATCCCAGGCTCCGAAGAACGTTAGACTTCAGCCAAGGTAGGTCTGCTATGCCAAGGTCAGAGCCCCAGTTAGGAAAGAGTGGAGCCATGACACATGGGATGGGGACATCTGAACTGATTCTTCAGGTTCCCCTGAACCCTCTAAGCCTGCAGAGGGCCTGCCTTTCCCACCCGCTCCCATCCAGCACCCCACTGGGGGCTAGCACTCCCTCCTTGCTCAAAGACTGCAGAGGCCATGTCCGCACTCAGGATCTGCCCCACTTCTCCTGCTGCCATTGGGCCAGTAATTAAGGTTAAGTCACAACAGAAGCTAACCCTGGGCGTATTGGGCCTGATATGGAAAGATGGGCGTTATACCCCAAAGGGGGAGCAGCATGGGACTGGATTTGGACAGAGGGTGTTTGATCAAGAGGGCCAGATCATAAGGTTGGATAAAGGGAGTGTTTATCAATTTGGGAGCCCTCTCCCAGGATGCAGGATTTAATACCCTCACAAGTACCCCAGGAGATGATACACACTCACTACTGCGATGGCTCCTAGAAGTAGTGGCCCACATGAAATGAGAAGCGCCATGGCAGATGGGGGAAGAAGGGATTGAAAGGCTCAGAGAAGTGGGCACGCCAGAGGAGATGTACTATGTAAGACTGGAAACCCTGCCCCACCTCCAGAGGCTGGTGTTCCACAGGGTACCCAGAGGACACACTGCTCAGCCAGGCTGTGAGGAGTGTGCCAGTGAGAGGTCCCCTGCATCACTTGGAAGTTCAATGATGGCTGTTCCGTGTAGGCTGGGGCTGGTGATAGGAGATGTTGTTACATAACTGGGCTTGCTCACAGGGATGGGGCTGATAAGAACCTGTAAAAACAGAAGCTATCCAAAGGCAGGAAGAGGCAATTTTGTGAGGAGTGGTAAGGTAGAGAGGCAGACAGGGGAGCCTGGCCTGCAGAGAGTTATGGTGTTACTAGAACACAGCATCCCTAGGGCAACACAGATGGGCAGCCAACAAGGGTACATCTGCAACTTCAAAGAAAATCAGGGATGGGTGGTCAAGAGGCTGACAATAGTCACCCCAATAAAAAACAATAATCTCTTCCCCAGTTTCACACCTGAGCAGGTTTTTGGACCTGGAATCCATTAGCTGAGAGAAAGCCCATGTCCCCAGGAGGAAGGACCCCAGTCCGTCCCCAAAGTTACTCAGATAACTGAATGCTGAGGAAAAGGTTTACCCAAGCATTTCTAGGACGGTTGGACACAGAACTGAAATTCACACGGATACCTGGGAAACTAAGCATCATCATGCTCCCTACTAAGGTGGTCAGGTGATAAATAGAGTTCTAGCCCAGGACCAGCTCACAACGGGTCCAACTACATCCCCCCACTATGGTCTCCAGATGCAAAATTAGAACAGACATATTTAGTAATTGGCACACACACCCTTCTTATCCTGTGAGGTAAGAGCTGTCATGATGGGAAAGATGAGTGGGGGCCCTGAAACTGCCCCTTCTGGCTAAAATAGTAAATCAAAAACAGTATCTCATCCCCAGGGGATGACAAAGATTAGTGCCATTCAAAAAGATCTAAAGCATGCAGGGTGGTAATTCTTACTTCATTCCATGTAACTCACCAGTCTGGGCCCCATGGAAACCGTAGAGTACCAAAAATGCAAGAAGTGGCATTCCCAATTGCAGGTGGCTTGCCAGGTGTGACGTGGCTGCTAGAGCAGATTAATATGAACTCAGGTACGTGTGATGAAGCCATTCATTTGCTAAATGCATTCTCTTCTACCCCAGTCAAGAAAGAGAGTCAGAAAGAGTACACATTTACAAGGAACAGATGACAATATACATTCACTACTTTCACCAGGGCTCTGTCCTGGTGGTCCCAGGAGATCAGGACCATTCAGCCGTGCTGCAGAATGTCACATTGACCCATTACACAGACCACATCATGCTGAGCGGGCTGATGAACAAGAGGTGCCAGCATACTGGAGGCCAGAGGGTGAGAAATAAAACTAATAAAGATCCAGGGGCCCACCACACCAGTAAAATTTCTGGGAATCTAGTGGTCTGGTAAACACTGGGGTATACCTCCACAATAAAGACAAATTATTTCACCTTTCGCCTCCCATCATAAAGAAGAAAATACAACACCTGCTGGATGGGTCTGGAGGCAACAGCATATTCCATTAGCTGGGAGTACTGCTCCACTCTTATATGCCAGTGACATGCAGGGCTGCCAAGGCCCACAGCAAGAAACTACTTCACAGAAGTTTCCAGCTGCTGGTATCATCAGCCTTATTGCTTGGGCCATCCAACTTAGCATATAGGAAAGGCTGCCACCAGAAGTATGGCAAACTCCAAAGAGAGAACCACAATGGAGACCCTGGGGACTTTTAAGCAAGTGTATAATTTACAGCAAAGAATCATACACCTTTTGAAAAACAGGTCATGGTGTGCTCCCAAAAAACAGGGTACCCAATCGCGAGACACCAAGTGATCACGTGGCCAGAACTGCCCCTCATGAGCTGGGTCTGTCAGACTCACCAACTCAGAAAGTGGGCACATAATGAACTGAACATGAGCAGGATTTGAGTACACAGCACGCTACACAGCAGGTACAAAGACCCCTGTCACCCACCACTATTGCACCAGCACCCTGAGCTCGTATAAACCGCCACATCAGGGACCTTGTGCCACCAGCTGAAGAGGAGGACAAAACCCGAGATTGGTTTGGGTCAGTTTGTGGCAAATGACTACATTGGACCCCTCCAACCTGGAGAGACCAGGAATAGAGATATGTTTCAGGCATAGACTTGTCTTTCCCGCCCACGGCTCTCTACCCAAGGGCTTATGAAATCTTTGATCCAGTGGCACGTGAACCCACGTAACATTACATCAGACCAAACAAACCACCTTAAGAGCAATAACCTGGCAGTTGTGGGTGTGGGCTGGCCCACGACCACGGGATCCACAGATAACATCACACACACCACCACCCACAAGCTGCGGCCAGATGGAGCGGTGTAACAGGGTGGAGCTAAGACGCAGCGGAAAAGCCAACTCAGAGACAATACTTCATGAGGCTTTGGCACCATCCTCCGAGATGCAGTATCACTTTAAATCAAATCCCTTGTATAATACTGCGTCCCCTGTGGGTAGGACGCATGGGTCTAAGAACCAAGGGGTGGAGGCCCAAAAGGCCCTGCTTCCCGTCACTCCCGGTGACCCACTTAGGGAGACTGTGCTCTCCATCCCTCAGCTCTGGGTTCTGTGGGTTTAGACACCCTCCTTTCCAAAGGGAGGACACTTCTGCCAGTGGACACAGCAAGAGTCCCTTAAACTGTAAGCTACAGCTGCCTCTTTGGCACTTCAGGCTCCTTGTGTCAGGGGGCCAGCAAGCAAGAAGAGGAGGAGGCTCCATCCTGGCCAGAGCAACTGACCTTGGTCATCAGAAGGCAGCCACATTTGGGGACAAGGAAGAATATGTTGACACCTAGGTGGTCCCCTTGGTGCTTCCTTGTCCACTTGGACAGTAGATTGACAGGTGCGGCCAACCCAGCCTGCAAAGAGCAGGGTGACCAGGGTCTCAGTCCCTGCAGAGATGAGACCTGAGAGTGAGGGTTAGTGGAGGGGGCTGCTGAGGAGTGTCGGTTGCAGCCCTGAGACCACAGGAGCTTCAGCGAGGGAGCTGTAGTTCATCTACTAGCCTCTCCCTTCAAATTCCCCCCAGAGGCATCTCCCAGAAGTGGTCCAGGACTGGCCTGCAGCAAGCTCTTTCAGGTACCTCCGAGGTCTCCCTGCAGGGATAGAGGACTTATCACCCGGCAGCGGGCGGCCACTGGCAGATGGTTGTCAGCCCCTCCCACTTCATTCCCGGGGTGGGGGAACCTACATGCAATGACCGATCGACACACAGGTGCAAAGGCCCAGCACTTTTGCCTCAACTCAGGACGCCTGAAACGCCATCCTGTCCTCAGAACTCCCTGCATGGCCCTCTGAGCTTCCATCGAGATGGTATCATAGGTCGGCATCCCCTTTTGCCCAGTCCTGTGTCTGTTCTCCCTTCCAAAGACATTGATCTCAAGAGCTTTGCCTAACACCCCCCCTGCATGCTGCATCACAGAAACCAGCCCAAGGTCGTTCCCTGAGCACGAGCGGCAGAGACACACGGCAGGACTGCTGTCCTGGCCCAAAGCCGGTGCTCCTTCCTCTAGAGCATCAGGTATCTTTTACCCAGAGACCCAAAAAGTCCACATGTGCAGCAGCCAGAAGGGGAGACACCGAGCAGGCCTCTTCATGGAATTCACAGCATCCAGATTTGGGCTCCATACTAGGAATGTCAGTCTGATTACCGAAGCTGCTGCATGGTGACTGGTGGTATTGCTGAGTCCCACTCGGGGGGGTGGGGGAGGGAAGACGTTCAGGCTCAGTTTCCTCAACTCCATTAAGGATGCACCATCAATATTGTGGAGCTTCCAGGTTTGCACGGCTCCTGAGGAGCTAATTAGCCTCGCTGCTGATGCAACAGGAATTCACAGCGGGCAACTGGACTGCGGAGGGGAGGAGAGGTTAGAACATCTTGTTTTGACAAATGGCTTTTGTTTACCCACGACTGGCAAACAAACGCTTCAAGACATGTGGCTAATGACCTAAAAATAACAGCACACATGTTCCCTCTGAGGAGGGTTCCTTGCTAACGAGCACAGGGGCCATGGGGTGCTGGGGAGGGGGGAGGTTCTGTGTTCCCTTCCTGCCCCCCACAGCCCTGTGAGAGCACCCCAAGGCTCTGGACACACATCTTCCTACGCTCCATGTCCAGCCTGCCACCCCGCCCCTTCAGTCCTAACAAGCCAGCCTTTCCTCCTGCAGCCCTGGCCCTGGCCCCCAGCTGCTCTCCTGGGTCAGGCCTCACCACTTCCTGCCAGGACTGGCCCCCCAGTCTCCTCGCTGCCCTCCGGCCCCACTCTGTCCAGCTCTGTCCTGCCCCGAAGGGCCCCTCCCCTGTAACACACAGGTCTGACCACAGTGATCTCCTGATTAGAATCCTCCATGGCTTCTGGTCCTCGAGACCATGCCAACCTCATTTTCCCCAACTTGGCCCAGCCATCAGTGCTCAGCCCCTCCTGGTGCCCTGAGCACACCCCAGACTCTCAAGCCTCCAGGCCTTTGCAGATGCCTGTTGTAGGATCACTTCTGTCTATAGTACGCCTCAGTGATTTCAGTCAGGGGCATGGCCTTGAGTGACACCTATGCTGGTGACAAATGAATAGCATCTTCTCCTGCATGCCAGGCCCATGAGTCCAATCTCTTAACTTGATGTCTCATCTTGGTTGGCAAGTAGGCATCTCAACAATGTGTCCAAACATGCATACACATATGCACACACATGCACACTCATGCATGCACAAACACACATGCACACACATGCACCCACCTTCCACCTGCTATCACCTCAATGTTTCCAGTTGCTCAGGCCAAAAGCCCTGGAGTCCCCTTGGACTCCTCTCCTCCTCTCCCATCCCCCAACCAATCCATCAGCAAATGGGCCAGCTCCATCTTCCAAACCCATCCGGACTCGCCCTCAGCAACTCCACGCTGCCATCCCATCTCACCTTCGACAGGTCCCCTGGCTTCTACACCTGTCCACCTCAGTCTGGTCACAACATAGCCCCCAGGGTATCCTTTTAAAACTGGCCACGTCTGTCCCTCCTCTCTTCCAAACGTTCCTGCGGGTTCCATCTCAGAGTCAAGCTAACGTCTTACAATGGCCCACAGTAAGGGTGGCCAAATTTAGCAAAACAACATACAGGACACGCAGTTAAATTTGAATTTCAGAGAAAGGCAGAATTTTCCTGGGACATACTTATATTAAAAAATCATTGGGACTGCCCTGGTGGTACAGTGGATAAGAATCTGCCTGCCAATGCAGGTGACACAGGTTCGATCCCTAGTTCCGGAAGATCCCACATGACGCAGAGCAACTAAGCCTGTGCGCCACAACTACTGAGCCTGCGCTGTAGAGCCCGTGAGCCACAACTACTGAAGCCTGCACGCCTAGAGCCCGTGCAGCGCAACAAGAGAAGCCACTGCAATGAGAAGCCCGTGCACTGCAATAAAGAGTAGTCCCCGCTCGCCACAACTAGAGAAAGCCCGTGCGCAGCAACGAAGACCCAACACAGCCAAAAAAAAAATTTGTAATTATTTATTGTTTATCTGAAATTCAAATTTAACTGGGTGTCCTGTATTTTTCCAGCAGCCAGACAGAAAGGCCCGGGATGATTTGAGCCCACCTCCACGCCCCTCCGCCACCTTCCCCCTTCCCCCCTGCATCACCCCCACCCTCCCCTGCAGCTCTGGCTGGCTTTCCCCAGGGCCCCTCATGCGTTTCTTCTGCCTCAGGGACGGTACCCTCCACCTACAGAGTTTTCCCCTAAATCAACTTTTGGCCCACCTCCCTGCCTCCTCTGGTCTATGCTCAGATGGAACCTGTCACCAAGGCCTGCCCTGACCACCCGATACCAAATAGTGAGCACCATCGGTGCTCTGCCTTATCTTTCTCCACAGCCCGTGTCCCCTCCCACCAGAAAGTCATCTCCTCAGAGGCAAAGATTTGTCTGTTTTGTTCACAACTATATCCCCACACTTAGCACTGTGCCTGGCACGTCGTAGGTCCTCAGTAACTATTTTTAGAATGAATGATGTCCTTGCTGTCCCACCCCCAGGCGGCCTGGCGACTCCTCCTCAAACTGCAGGGACACCTGCTGGGCCTCTCCTCTGCCAGGCTCTCCTGACCACACGTGGAGGCTCCAGGCAGGGAGCGTCACCCCTCGCCTGCGCTCCCAGCGGCCGGGGCTGCCCGTTGTCACAGCACAGTCCAGCCCATCCTGGTTGATACATTCCCACAGCTCCAAAGAACTGCAGGTATGTTGGCCACATTTCCTAAATTAAACAAAAAATGTGACACGGATGAGCCATGGGTAATGAGGACCATGAGACAGTAGATTTGAAATATCTGGAGAAAATCCAGGCTGCAGAGTCCCTGAAATCAACAGCTCTCCTTACCCTATATTAGAGCCATTATCTCTCCCCTTACAGGCATCCCCACTAGTCTAGGGAACCCACCAAGGTGGGAATCGTGTCCCATCCCCCTTTTTATCCCCAGTGCCTGGTCGGTGCTAGCACATGGGAGGTGCTCAGTAAATGTGAATGAATGAATGAAGTGCATATGTGAGTGAGTAAAGAATTAAATAGCTGGGCTTCCCTGGTGGCACAGTGGTTGAGAGTCCGCCTGCCAATGCAGGGGACACGGGTTCGTGCCCCAGTCTGGGAAGATCCCACATGCTGCGGAGCATCTAGGCCCGTGAGCCATGGCCGCTGAGCCTGCGCGTCCGGAGCCTGTGCTCCGCAATGGGAGAGGCCACATCAGTGAGAGGCCCGCGTAGCGCAAAAAAAAAAAAAAAAAAAAAAAAGGAATTAAATAGCTTAGGAAACAAAGAGAATTCTAGTCTAAGGCTCTCTGTAGGGGCTGGTTTGAGCCCTATCCTCCCTAAAGGTAAAGAGTCCTGCTGTTTAGCACTGCTGGGGAAAGAAAGATGCAGGGGGAAGAGGTGAATATGCCATTCCTCTCTCTGGTTCACATCCCACAAAGCACATCCATGGCCCCATCCTCTCAGCAGCCCTGAGAGGCAGCTATTATGACCTCCTGGAGCAGATGGAGAGACTGACCCCAAAGAGATGGATCCATTTGCAGAAGGTCACACCGTGAGGGGTGAGAGGAGACAGGGCTGGGATGCACGGCACTGCCTTGCCAACTGGCCCCAGGTTACAATGACCGTAGGGGAAGGGGCGTTCTGTTCCCTGGATGCTTTTTTGCACAATCCACGGAGGCCCCCTGAGCAGGAAGGGAGGACAAGTCAGACTGCATGAGAGAACAGACCCTGTGGATTTTGTCCGGTCTTCCCACCGAGCATCCGGGGGACCTGGCCTGGCTTTCCATGTCTACATTGTTCCCTTCTGCTTCTTACCATGGTTCCCTGGGCCGCACCAGCTTCAGAGCCAGGCCAACGCAGGCGCCTGCCCTGAATCACCACATTTGTCTCAACATTTTTTTGATATTAATATCATTCTATGCCAATGAATCCGGCCCACTTTGTCCCAGCTGGAGCCTCGGATGTCTGCTGATTAATTTGTGCAGAGCTCTTGTTGGGGGGCGGGGGGGCGGGAGGGGAGGGGGAAAAGGAAGAAAGGAGAGGGGAAGGGAGAGAAGTGTGGTTTCCAGAGTAGAAACAGGTTTCCTCTGCTCACCAGAGACAGGTTCTTAAGCCTGCAGCCAGTTATGGGGCATAAACTAGAAGGCTACTCCCTCCCTGGGTGCTTAATGTCCCCAGTTCAGGAGGAATGAGACATGTGGGCCCTGCCGCAGGATGCAAAGGAGCCCACTGGGGGGACCGGAAGACGGCTTCTGCCTCATCCCAGCCCTGACCAGTGTTGCCTGGGGGCAAGCGGTGGCCTCCCTGAGTCTTATTTTCCTCATCTGAGAAATGGGAGCAAAGATCCCAGGAGAGCACAGTTAGTTTAAAGCTCTCAGGTTTGACAACTTGGCTTCCAATTCCAATTCCCCCGTTTAGGGGCCAGGTGGCCTCGGGCAAGCCACTTAACCTCTGCATAATGGGAGAGTAAACAGCAGCTACCTGAGTTGCAAGGAGTGAATGAGTTCATGAAGGTACAGTGCTCAGCCTGGCACCCAGCAGGACCCAGTGCTCAATGACCGGCAGCTACTGTCACCACGCACAGAAATAGTCAACTGATGAAGCAAAGCCTTGTGACTCCACTCAGTGGAATATTACACAGCTACCAGAAAGGATGCACAGAAGACAGTGTGGCCCAGGGAATGCCCATGTTCAAATGCCTCTGCACTATACCTATTTGAGGTAATCTTGTCTCCCTTTCACAGAAGGGGTAGCCAAGCCTCAGAGAAGGGACTTGATTCGTCCCAGGTCACAGAGTAAGTACACAGCCGAGCTGGGAATCAAAGGCCAGGAAGACCAGCCTTGAAATGAAGACTCGTTCCTCTTTGCCACGATTCCTGCACATCAAATTTTAAAAATTGATTTATCTAAGTCATGAGCCTGCGGGCATTTCATTCTGGTTTCTGTCCATGTGATTGTGAGATTTTTGTGCTGTAGATAATCATTTTTGAGGCAGATAATAATCCCTGCCCAGTGCTCCCCACCTGGCTGATGTGCAGATTAAAGGAGCTAATGGCTAATGGCTGTGTGAGGGCTTTGGAAACAGGAAACGGCTAGGTGCAGGGAAGGAACGGTCAGCATCATTACAGGACCTGGGTGGCTTGGCTTAATATTACACATTCATTCATTCAACAAGCATTCATGATGCCTAAAGGTACATGTTCTAGTCTTAGAAGATACAGGAGTGAACAAAAGAGATGACACTCCTGCCTTCTTGGAGCTGACATCCTTGTAGAGGAGACAGACAATAGATAAACAGATATAAGTGTTACAGAGGAAAACAAAGCAGGATAAGGGCAGTGGGGAGTGAGACTCTTTTGTCTATAGTGTCACGGAAGGCTTCTCTGGTAAGGTGACTTGGAAGCTGAGTTTTAAACAAAGTATGAACATAAATCATGATATCGAAAGGAAATGCATTCCAGACCAAGGAAACAGCAAGTGCAAAAGCCCTGGGCAGCAATATATGTTTGGTGTTCAAGACATAGCAAGACCAGTGTGGCTAGAGTGAGTGAGGGGAGAATGATAAGAAAGGGGGTACAGTGGAGATGCAGAGGATATAGGGCCTTGTTGGCCATCATAAGAGCTTCAGAATTAATACCATTCAACTCGAAAGATATAGTTTATCATTTCCTCATTTGTTGTATTATTTACATTGCCTTTTCCTTCCAACAATTTCCCATTTCTCACTAGATAAAGCCAAACGCGTTGGCATGGCATTCAAGACCTTTCAGAGTCCCCCATGTAACTTTCCAGCCTCCAGTCTCTCCGCTCCCCATGCCCCCCTTTCAACCCTTCCATCCCACCTCTATACCTTTGCCTGTGCAGTTCTCTCCGCCTGGCTTCACTCAGGCTCACACTTAACAAACATTTGGTGAGCACCTACTAGGTGTCAGACCCAATGGAAGGTGCTGGGGAAATGGGAACATTTGTCCCCACCCCTGCTCTTCTGGCATCTAGCAGAGATGACAGACATTAACCAGGAATGTGTGGGGAAATGAGTATGTGATTTCCACAAGCTGCGGGGCCATGGCAACGGCTAACATCACCACTACTAACAGGGCCACCACTCTGGGGTGGGAGGTGGCCAGGGAGACCCAAGAATGAGCAGGAGTCAGCCGGGGGCAGAGAACAGCCAGAGGAGACAGGAGAGGAAGAGGCCAGCCTCATACAACCCGGTGGGCCAGTTCAGGAGTCAGGCTTTTATACTGAGGCCCATGCAGGGCTTGGTGGCCAGAAGGCTCCCGAAACTCCCTGCCTGGCACATCCTCTGCTGCCTAGCTTCCTCCCAGGCACCTGAACCAGGCCAGGAAGGGAGCTCAGCAAACAGGCAGCGCCCGCCCGGCTCAGCGCTGGGTAAACAGGACTCTGCCCCACACCTGCCGCCTCGGCTCAGCCTGCAGCTACACAGGGGTAAATATTTGCCTACAGCCCCATCTCTCCTAATGAGTATTTGGGCATCTGCCAGGCAGACCTGGCCCAAAGGGAGCTGGCAGGAAAGGGGCCAGCATCAGGCGACCCCAGTGTCTCACTATCTGGGTCGCTGGGGTGCAGGACCCAGACCTGGAAGACCCACAACTGGGGCATCCCTGAAAGACTTCGCCTGTGCTTCAGTGGGGTCTCAGGAAGCCTGATGCCAGGAAGCCAAGGACAGAGACTGCAGGACAGGCAGCCCACTGCTACGTCTGGCCATAGAGTAGCAGCCAATGCCCTCCACCCTGCCCACTCATTTCCACTCCCTCTCCTCCTTCTGAATACAATGCTAGGGATACATTAATTCGACATCAGGTAGGGGAGAGGGAAACCAGAAAATTGTACACATCCTCTTTGTGCCTTTTGAATGCTTTTACCTCATGCATTATTAGGTATTCAAATGCGTAAACTGTAAGGAAATATATGTTCATAATTTTTTGGTTATTTATTTATTTGTTTGTTTATTTTACACTAGGTCCTTGTTTACCTTTTTTTTTTTTTAATTTTTTTATCACGGTGCGCGGGCCTCTCACTGTCGCGGCCTCTCCCATTGCGGAGCACAGGCTCCGGGCGCGCAGGCTCAGCGGCCATGGCTCACGGGCCCAGCTGGTCCACGGCATGTGGGATCTTCCCGGACCGGGCACGAACCCGTCTCCCCCGCATTGGCAGGCGGATTCTTAACCACTGCACCACCAGGGAAGCCCCTGTTTATCTATTTCAAATATAGCAGTGTGTATATGTCAATCCCAAACTCCCATTCTATCCATAAATTCATTCTCTGAGTCTGTTTCTGTTACGTAAATAAGTTCATTTGTATCATTTTTTTAGATGATCATAATTTTTAAAAAACCAAATTGTAAAGAAGAGTGAATCTGTTGAAAATAAAAGTCCCCTGACCCTCCGATCCTGCTTTCCAACTGAAACTCATCTTAACTTGGGTAAGATTTCATTTTTGTTTCAGCATAAATAGCATCATGTGGCACATCCTGCTCACCTCTACCTACATGTCTGCCCAGGACACCTTTCCACACCCACACACCCAGGGCCACCTTGTGCTTCTCAGCTGCTGAAATTTATTCTTTACTTTGGAGATACTGTGATTCATTACACAGTCCCCTTTGGATGGGCATTTGTTGCCAGTTTGTTGCTATTACAAATAATACTGTACTGAATGTCCTTTTACCTGCATCTTTGCATACTTGCTGGAGTTGATTTGTAGAATAAATTTCAAGCAGGAGACCAAGTGGCTTGTGCATGCTCACATTTAACAGAATTGCTAAATTACCCTCCAAAAAGGCTGTGCTGTCCTACCTAACCACCACCATCACCAGCTCAGGAAAGTGTCTATTCCCCTATCCCCAGGTATGAGGCAACCTTTAGCTCTTTGACAAACTCATGGGTGAAAAGTGGTACCTCATTATTATTTCTATTTCTTAATTATTAGTGAGGTTAGACATCTTTCAGGCGTGTGCTTGTCATTTGTGTTTTTTCTGTGAACCGCCTCTTCATACACTTTGTAGACTTTTTTGGTGGAGGGTGTTCTCTCTTTGTTTCAGTTCAACAGTGTTTTGGCACCTACTCTGTGGTGAATATTGTGTTCAACAACCTCTCGTGAAGCAAGATAAAGTATGTCTATGCCCAGGCAGGGGCTGGAAGCAACAAAGAGTGCCTCTGTGTGGCATTCCCAAGACAAAAGGGAGCAAACAAGCTTTGAATCTTATGAGACGTGAAGCACCTGATTACAAATGGACTGGGCCTCCATTTTCATATCAGTAAACTAGAAAAATACAGTAATTCCTGTTCGTTAGTGAAAAAAGCACAAAACAGTTTGTATAAGTCATAGTAATTTCAGGAGCAATTGACAGAAAATCAATCAAAACTGGCATAAACAGAAAAAGGAAATTTATTGGTTCATGAATAAAAGCTTGGGCTTCAGACATGGCTGGATTCAGGTGCTCAAACAACATCATCAAACCTCCTCTCTCTCTCTTCATCTTTCAGTTCTGCTTTCCCCTGTGTTACCTTCATTCTTAACCTAGATGTACTAAGATGGCCCTCAGCAGCTCAAGACACACCCTGTTGGTTCAACAACCCATGAAGAGTGACTGTTTTCCAGCAGCTCCAGCAAAAATCCAGGAATTAGTTTTGATTGGTCCAGACTGGGTCATATGTCCATCATCAAGTTAATCATTGAGGCCTGAGTGATAGATTACATAAGATGAGGGATGGGATGAGTCCTGTATAAAACATATGGCTAGAGTATGCGAGTGGGAAAATTTGACTGCCATTACTAAAAGAAAGAGCAGGCTAAAATTACAGATGTCACTGCACTGGATTCTAGCCTTGCCTTGTCTGTGTGACCCTAGACAAGTCACTGCTTCTGTCTGGCCCTTTAGTTCCTCACCTGTAAAACTTAGGTATTAAATTCAATCACTGATTTTGATCTTTTATAGATCAAAAATCTGCCTCTTGGCATATTTCCATATCCCTGAGCCAGTGACTCACATCCCTCCCCACCACCATCTTACGATTCCACCATGCTAAAGCCCTGGCCTCTGTGGAAGGGGAAGACAGAGTGTATACCACTTCCACCCACATCCCAGTGGTCCTCAGCACCCAGTCACCTGCCTCAATTCAGATGCAAGGAACTCTGGGAAATATAATCTTCCTTTACCAAGAAAAGGAAAATGATAAAACGTTTGGTACCTCTGCCACAAACTGTAACATTTACTTATTATAAGGTCAATCACTGAGAACAATGACGTTGTTTTAATGGATCAAAAAGAATAGGAAATTAGATATTTGATATGGATGACAGATGCAGTCATGTTTCACCCTCAGCACTGACTTTTTAAAGTCCTATCTTTTTTTAAAATTGTAAATATCAAGACAATCCCAGGTTGCAAGGAATACGAGGTGGAAATGCTAGTGACATTTAAAAGTTTGCTTTGCAATTCCAGTATTCTCTGTAATTACACAAACAGAGACAGAAGGAGAACTTTAGTGTCAAGCTTACACACAACCCAGGTAAGAAACTATGCTGGTTGTCTCTGAAATATTAATATTTAGCATGCAACATATCTGAGGGGTTTTGTTGCATTGATTACAATGTTTAAATAATTAAACATATTTAAAATGTGAAGTTCAAGTATTATATTTGTGGAGGCCTCTGCTTTGGAGAGCACAGTGCCAGGTGACCTGTGAGCTTTATAATGCATGCACCTAAGTGGAGTCCTGCTGGGTGTCCTCTGGCAAGATGCTTCACTTCATTAGGCTTTGGTTTTCTCATCCGTCATGGGATGCCTTGGCTAATCAAGGCACTTGACCAGAGAAATAAAAATTTAAAAAAAAAAAAAGTGAAAGGACAGACCAAGATGTGTCACTGTACCATGCAGACATCTGTGACTCAGATGTCTATAATTTAACAACCCGCAAAGAGCATTAAGTTGAAACATATGAAACTCCTGTTTTAACAGATCAAAAATAGCCAAATGAAATCAATTTTGCGTACAATACAGTTGACCCTTGAACAACATGGGTTTGAACTGCAGAGGTCCACTTACACGTAGGCTTTTTTTAGTAGTAAATACTACAGAACTACACGATCCACACTGGGTGAATCCATGGATGGGAAACTGCAGATACAGAGGAACTGTAGAAACATAGGGTTGACTATAAGTTATAAGCTGATTTTCAACTGTGCAGAGGGTCCCAATATATGAAAACTGGAAGTCTGTGGTTCTTTTCTAGCCCATAGACATATTTTATTATTTATTTATTTTTAAAATAAATTTATTTATTTTATGTATTTATTTTTGGCTGCATTGAGTCTTCATTGCTGCGCGTGGGCCTTTTCTAGTTGCAGTGAGCAGGGGCCACTCCTCGCTGCAGTGCGCAGGCCTCTCACCACAGTGGCCTCTCCCATTGTGAAGCACGGGCTCCAGGAATGCAGGCCTCAGCAGTTGCGGCACGTGGGCTCAGTAGTTGTGGCTCGTTGGCTCCAGAGTGCAGGCTCAGCAGCTGTGGCTCACGGGCCCAGCTGCTCCATGGCATGTGGGATCCTCCCAGACCAGGGCCCAAACCCATGTCCCCTGCATTGGCAGGCGGACTCCCAACCACTGCCCCACCAGGGAAGCCCAACATATTTTCTTTTAAAAACACTTACAAATTGAGATATTTCACACAAAAAACAGATTTCTAGTCTCTCTTTAGAAGAAAAAAATCCTACAAGAAAACATATGAGAAAATCTTTGTGATCAGGGGTTGGGCAAAGATGTCTTAGCTACAACACTAAAAGATTGACCAATACAAGAAGAAGTTGATAAACTGGACACTATCAAAATTAAGAATTTCTGCTCTTCAAAGATACTGTTAAGAGAATTAAAAGACTGCATACTTGAGAGAACACGTTTGCAAATCAAATATTTGACTTAGAACAATTTGTATCTTGACCATGTAAAGAACCCTGAAATCTTTAAGGCCACAGATTATATGATTCCATTTATATGAAATGTCCAGAACAGGCAAATCCACACAGATAGAAAGTAGGTTAGGGATTGCTTAGGGTAGGGAGGGAGAATTGGTGATAGGGGGTAGGGAGTGATAGATAAAGGTATGAGGTTTCTTTTTTTTTTTTTGCGGCACGCGGGCCTCTCACTGTTGTGGCCTCTCCCGTTGCGGAGCACAGGCTCCGGACGCACAGGCTCAGCGGCCATGACTCACGGGCCCAGCCGCTCCGTGGCACGTGGGATCTTCCCGGACTGGGGCACGAACCCGCGTCCCCTGCATCGGCAGGCAGACTCTCAACCACTGCGCCACCAGGGAAGCCCTGAGGTTTCTTTTTGAGGTGATGAAAATGTCTTAAAGTTGACTGTGTCGATGATTACACAGTTCTTTGAATATACTAAAAATTATTGAATTGTATACTTTAAATGAGTGAATTTATGGTGTGCAAATTATATTTCACAATAAAACAGTTATTCAAAGAATCAACTCTTAAAATGGAGCAATGAGAAAAAAATTTTAATGGACAAAATATTTGAGTAGACAATTCACCAAAAAAGATATACAGATGGTTAATAAGCACATGAAAATATTCTCAACATAATTAGTCATTACAAAACGCAAATTAAAACCACAGTGAAATACCACTACACACCTATTTGAATGTTTTTCTTTTTTAATAGTGACAATATCAGGTGCGGACAAAGATACCAAGTAACTGGAAGACTCAGGCATTACTGCTGGTGGGAATGCAAAATGAGACAAACAGCCACTTTGGAAAACAATTTGGAAATTTCTTATATTAAACATACACTTATCATGTGACCCAGCAATCTCACTTCTATATATTTACCCAAGTGAAATGAAAACCCACATTCAAACATAAAAACTTGCACACAAATATTTATAGTGCCTTTTTTGTAATCACCAAAAACTGGAAAATAGTCCTAATGGCCTCAGTAGTTGTGGCGCATGGGCTTCAGTCATTGTGGCTTGCAGGCTCTAGAGCACAGGCTCAGTAGTTGTGGTGCACAGGCTTAGTTGCTCCATGGCATGTGGGATCTTCCCAGACCAGGGATCGAACCCATGTCGCCTGCATTGGCAGGCGGATTCTTATCCACTGCACTACCAAGGAAGTCCCTCAGTTGGGCTTTAAAGAATATTCCTTTAACCAGTATCTTGCGAAGGGATCTCAGGGTGCAGGCCTTAGAGTCAGAAAGACCTGGCTTAAATTAGTGGCTCTTTATCATTTTGGAATCATTGACCCCTTCAAATATCTATTAAAGGTTTTAGCCCCTTTCCCTAAGAAACAGACAAAAGTGCAAACATGAAATATTTTGCAGCTGACTTCAAGGAGCTCATGGACACTCTCGTACCTTTCCTGAGCATCCTGGCTTGTGTCTCTGGATGAGTCACCTCAGTCCTCTGAGCCTCAGTCACTGCTCTGCAGTGGGGATAATGAGGCTGATCTCACAGGGTTGAGGGAAGATCCAGTCAACTCAGTACGAACACCCAGTATTCAAATCTTGTCAGTTCCTTTCCCCAGTCTCTACCAGGGCCACTGTGTGGCCTGGGTGCCTGGCCAGCTCATGTGACTCTCAGACCCTTATTTCCTATAAGCCTTGGTTGCCCCACCAGGAAAGTTGTATTATCACTCATTTAACAGAATGGATCAAGTGAGATAGTGAAAGCCTCAGGAAACACTAAAGCTCTGGACACTTTTCCCAAGACATCCCCTCCGAGTGCCGCAAACTGCTATACTGTTTCAATTTCAGCTACAAAGAAAGTTCTGCAGACCTAGGGCTAAAGAGTTCAAAGATAATTTGGGTCAAATCCCATTACACCAAATCCTATTATAGTGCCACCTTCCCATGCAGAAGGCTGCTCTCACCGCTGGTTTACAGCCTCCCTGGGAGGGTCAGGCTGACTTGCCTAGTCTCCTGCTAGCCCAGCACAGAGTCTGACACATTGTAAGAGCTCCATGACCAAAATCTCCTCTCGCTTGAAGTCAAGAACTTGTTGTTTGGTTCACAGGGTTTCTTTTTTAATAAGATGCCAACATTTGAAAGTCAAGAGGGTTCATAAACAAATTGAGGTTTTTGGTGTCTCTTGGGAAATAGATGATTTACACCCTGAGGTCTAGTTCCCACATGTGGAGACAGTCAGCTGGGGATGAATTGCAGCTGCCCCTTGTCTCTTTCAATGGTACCTGTCATGTGTCCTCCAGTCCCTGCCGTCCCCACAGTTCCTATACTTACACTGCATGCAGGTCCACCTCCAGCCTCAAATCAACAGGCGTGTGAGCCAAGTCCCCTATTTTACATCCTCGGAGCACTATAGAAAGCCCATTCACAAGTACCATCTTCTTTAGCCCATAAGAAAGCTCTGTGAGTTAGGTATTATCATTCTCATATCATAGATGCAAAAAGTCTCCAAACAACAAAGAAACCCACCCAAGACCACAAAGGTTAGATAAGAGATAAGAGAAAATAAGGTAGATAATATGAGCAGAATTGAGACTCAACCAAAAATTCCTGTTAACCAAAGACAGATGAAAACCCCTAACGATGTCTCCCACTTATTGAAATCAAGAGTCACTGCAACTACACTCTGGTACAAAGACTCTGAGACAACCAGAGCTGGTTTCAAATCTGGACTCTGCTGTGTGCAACCACATGACTTCACCTCCTCTCCGCGTCTCTGCGTCTCTAAAATGGAGCCTGTCTAGAAGACCTTCCTCACAGGCTTTTCACTAAGCCTTCATAGATCTTGGTCAATGAATCCAGAAAATGCCACCCTGACTCAAGAATGGAATGAGAGTCAACGTAAGGTTTTGGTTTGCTTTGGTTCTGTAGAGGGTCTCTGAGAAGCCATAGAACTAAAGGCAGTTTCCTAAAAAACTTGGAGCCAGGTAGTCATATTTGAAAATATGGGCTTAAAGAACTATTCAGAGTAGCCTGTCTGATTGGAATAATATGATGAGGGAAGGATCATTATTTATGCCTTATACTTGTGGCAGAAACTTGTTGGATTTCCCCAAGGTTCGTCTTCTTCCTCCTGGTCCCATAGCTAGGCTACATGACCCAGGCAGCTCCATGCGGCCCAGTGACTGAGTTCTGGCCAAAGGATTGTGAGCAGAAGTGATGCATGTCACCTCCAGCACACTTCCCTTCATCCTCCTCCATTCTTCCTCTTCTGTGGCCTGATGCAGACGAACATATTGGAGGTCAAGCTTTAAAGATGGTGGAGTCAGAGAATGGCAGGAATCTGAGTCCCTGCATCATCAACTGAAGGAGAAATGCACACCCATCAGAAATACCTATTTTGAACAAAAATAAACTTTGATTTTCTGTGACCCACTATATATTTGGGGGATGTTTGTTACAGAAGATAGCATTGACCTGGACTAACGCAGCACTAATATTTCTGTTATGAAAGGAGGAAGCTAAGAAATTAACAACTGCCCCTCTGTGTTAGACCAGAGACTGTGTGGCTTAAACAACAGAAATTTATTTCCTCGCAGTTCTGGAAGCTAGAAGTTCAAGATCAAGTGCCATCAGATTTGGTTTCCTCTGAGCCTCTGTCCTTGGCTTGCAGATGGCAGCCCTCAGTGAGGTCTTCCCTCTGCGTGCACATGTTGTCTGGTGTTTCTCATTGTCTGTGTTCTCATTTTCTTTTCCTAAAAGGATTCCGATCATATTGGATAAGGTCCACTCATATGACCTTTTTTTTTTTACCTTAATTACCTC
Organism: Mesoplodon bidens; assembly: GCF_964165515.1. Classification (NCBI taxonomy): domain Eukaryota; kingdom Metazoa; phylum Chordata; class Mammalia; order Artiodactyla; family Ziphiidae; genus Mesoplodon; species Mesoplodon bidens. Next base: position 156,543,052 of record NC_138160.1, on the reverse strand, counting down.
TTTAAAGGTCCTGTCTCCAGTCTGAGGTACTAGGAGTTAGGGCTTCAAAACATGGATTTGGGGAGGCCACAATTCAGCCCATAACAACCTCCCAGATTGAATTTTTGGGTACTAAGACACTTCACTATGATTTTCCATGGCTCACTTAATGCATCATTCTAGGAAAGGGGAGGCCTCAGATGCAGACAGGAGCCTTCCAGTCGGTGTAAAGGACTATCTACCTCCCACCCCTACTGGACAAAATAGGTTGACTTCTGATTTTTGTCAGACTTTTGTATAAATATTTAGCTACCAGGATTCAGTTCCCCCAAATTTTATTAACATTTTATTTACTAAAATGTCTAATTGCTAGAAGCAGTAGGACTGGGTGTTGGGTATGTAGAAGGGCCTGGGGAAGAACAATGGCTGTGGAGTCAGGCAAATATGAGATCCAATCCTGACATCACCCCAACCACTAACTGTGTGACTTTGAGCATATGAAATACCCACTCTGGGCCTCAGATCCTTCATCTGCAAAAGGAAATAATAATTTTATTGGTTAGAACTCTAGTTAAAGTGACAAAATCCTAAGCTGACAAGCTTGAGCAAAGATGAACTTCTGGTCTGACATAGTAGATTGATAAAGAAGGCTTTAAAGAGCATTCACTCACAATGACTAAGAGAACAGGAAAGGAAATAACAGCAATAAAATTATGAATAATGGAAAGAAAGTGGATTGATGATAACTGTCTGAGCAGACCAGAGGAAACAGCTTCCCCTCAGTTACGGAAGAAGGTGGCCAGTTAGAACCACAAATCTCCAGAAAGCCTCATGAATTGAAAGCACCAAGTACCTCTGACAGGGATGCAAAGGTGGCAATTACAACAGGTGGATTGGTTGAAAGTCAGTTTAAGACAAAGTTGGAATCAAACAATCAAACTTAGTACCACTAATAGTAGGACTTCCTGACATTATTATAATAATAGGACTTTCGAAAGAAATGCACAGCTTAAACCATCAAGTCTTCTTTCTAGACTATTTAACGTGAATCTAATAAGCCTTTAGACTGAGCTTCCAGTCTTTAGGGAATACAGGAGAGATAGGAACAAGTCAAATAAGAAAACAATCAGCAAACCTAGATTGTGGGATATTCTGGAAGACAGATAACTAGCCTGGCCTCTTCAGAAAGTCAATGTTCTGGATTTAAAAAACTAAAGATATATGACAACCAAGTGCAGTGGATCCTGGTTTTAAAAAAATAGGCTAGGGCCTCCCTGGTGGCGCAGTGGTTAAGAATCCGTCTGCAAATGCAGGGGACACGGATTCGAGCCCTGTTCCAGGAAGATCCCACATGCCATGGAGCAACTAAGCCCGTGTGCCACAACTACTGAGCCTGCACTCTAGAGCCTGCAAGCCACAACTACTGAGCCCACATGCCACAATTACTGAAGCCCATGCACCTACAGCCTGTGCTCTGCAACAAGAGAAACCACCAAAATGAGAAGCCCGTGCACCACAACAAAGAGTAGCCCTCACTCGCCACAACTAGAGAAAGCCCGTGCACAGCAACAAAGACCCAATGCAGCCAAAAATAAATAAATAAATAAATAGGCTATAAGGAGAAGTTTGAATACAGATTGGATATTAGATGATAAGGTAGCCAGCCTCCAAGATGGATCACAGTGACCTCTGCCTCCATAACCTAATTAGGGAACCTTAATGAAGTCTCCTTCTACATTATGCTAGGGTTGGTCTGGTCTCTAATACCATACTGTAGAAGTGATGGTATGTCACTGCCACAATTAGTTTATAAAAGATTACAGCTTCCATCCTGGGCACTCTCTTGCACTCTCTCACTCTAAGAGCCCTTGTTTTGGGCAAAGCTAATTACCATGCCATGAGAACATTCAGGTAGCCTATGCATAGAGCAATGAAGCAAGGACCTGAAACATCCAGACCATGGAATGAGCTTGAAAGTGGATCCTTCAACTTTATTCAAGTCTTGAGATGACTGCAGCTTCAACCGACAGAATTACTGCAACCTCATGAGAAACCCTGAACCAGAACCACCCGGCTATTCTGCTCTCAAATTTCTAACATTCAGAAACTGTGAGATAAATGTTTGTTGTTCTAAGTTGCTATGATTTGGAGTAATGTGTTATACAGCAGTGCATAACTAATACAGATGATAATAGAAAATGATTTAATAGTCTTAGGTGTGATAATAGTGCTATGATTATGCAGGAATATCTCTTTATTTTTAAGAGTTGCATTCTAATGTATTTAGGAGTGATGTGTCATGATGTCTCTACAATTTGGTTTCAAACTGTTCAGAAAATATACATACAAGGCATATATACATATAAATATACACATACAGCAAAAAGACCGACAGTTATTGAATCTAGATGGCAGGTATATAAGTAATCATTGTATCATTCTTTCAACTATTCTATACCTTTGACATTTTTCACAATAAATCTTCAAGAATTTCTGCTCCTGGACAAGATGGAGTAATAGGACCCAGCCTGGCCTCCCAACAAAAACAACCCCCCAAAAACATTAAAAATATATGAAACATTTTCCTCTAAGATCAGGAACAAGATAAGCATGCCCACTTTTGCCTCTCCTAACATAGTACTAGAAATCCTAGCCAGAGCCATTAGGCAACAAAAAGAAACAAAAGGTGTCCAAATAGGAGAGGAAGAAGTAAAATCATCTCTGTTCACAGACAACATGATCTTATATATAGAAAAACTGAAAGATTCCACAAGAAAACTAGTAAACAAAACAAGTAAATGAACTCAACAAAGGTGCAGGATACAAAATCAACACAAAAAAATCAGTTGCATTTCAATAAATTAACAATCAACATTCTGAAAAGGAAATTTAAAAAACAATTCCATTTATAATTGCATTAAGAAGAGTAAAATACATAGGAATAAACTTAACCAAGGAGGCAAAAAACTGGTACACTGAAAACTATTAAATATTGCTCAAAGAAACAAAAGAAGACATAAAAAATTGTAAAGAGATCCCATGCTCATGGATTAGAAGACTTAACATTGTTAAGAATACTACCAATGGTGATTTGTAGATTCAATGCTTCTCTATCAAAATCCCAAAGACTTTTTTATAGAAACAAAAAAATCCATCCTAAAATCCATATAGAATCTCAAGGAGCTCCAAACAGTCAAAACAATCTTGAAAAGGAAGAACAAGGTGGAGAATTCACACTTCCTGATTTCAAAACTTACTACAAATATAAATTAATCAAAACAGTGTGGTACTGGCATAAAGACAGACATATAGACCAATGGAATAGAGAGTCCAGAAATAAATCCCCATATATATGGTCAAATAATCTTTGACAAGGGTGCCAAGATCATTCAGTGGGGAAAAAAGTCTTTTCCACAAAAAATAGTAAAATTGGATAGCCATATTAAAAAAAAAAAAAAAAAAGGAAGAAACTCTTAGAAGAAAACATAGAGGGAAAGCTTAATGACATTGGATTTGGCAATGATTTCTTGGATATAATACCAAAAGAACAGGCAACAAAAGTAAAAATAGGTAAACTGAATGACACCAAAAGTTTAAAATTCTATGCATCAAACGATACAATCAGCAGACTGAAAGGCAACCAACAGAATGGGAGGAAATGTTTGTAAATCATATATATTACAAGACATTAATATCCGGAATATATAAAGAACTCCTACATGTCTACAACAAAAAATAAAACAACCCATTTTAGTGTTCGTTTCGGCAGCACATACACTAAAATTGGAATGATAAAGAGAAGACTAGCATGGCTCCTGTGCAAGGCTGACATGCAAATTTGTGAAGCTTTCCATATTTTTGGCAGAACACTCTGACATAAATCACAGCAAGATCTTTTTTGACCAACTTCCTAGAGGAATGGGAATAAAAACAAATAGGACCTAATTAAACTTAAAAGTTTTTCCACAGCAAAGAAAACCATAAACAAAATGAAAAGACAACCCTCAGAATGGGAGAAAATATTTGAAAATGAAGCATCTGACAAAGGATTAATCTCCAAAATATACAAACAGCTCATGCAGCTCAATATCAAAAAAACCAAACAACCCAATCAACAGATGGGCAGAAGACCTAAACAGACACTTCTCCAAAGAAGACACGCAGATGACCAACATGAAAAGATGCTCAACATCACTAATTAATAGAGAAATGCAAATCAAAACTACAATGAGGTATCACGTCACACCAGTAAGAATGGCCACCATCAAAAAATCTACAAACAATAAATGCTGGAGAGGGTGTGGAGAAAAGGGAACTCTCATGCATTGTTGGTGGGAATGTAAACTGATACGGCCACTATGAAGAACAGTATGGAGATTCCTTAAAAAACTAAAAATAGAACTACCATACGACCCAGCAATCCCACTACTGGTCATATACCCAGAGAAAGCCATAATTCAAAAAGACACATGCATTCCAATATTCATTGCAACACTATTTATGATAGCCAGGACATGGAAGCAAACTAAATGTCCATCAACAGAGGAATGGATAAAGAAGATGTGGTACATATATACAATGGAATATTACTCAGCCATAAAAAGGAACGAAATTTGGTCATTTGGAGAGACATGATGGACCTAGAGATTGTCATACAGAGTGAAGTAAGTCAGAAAGAGAAAAATAAATATCATATATTAACACATATAGGCAGAAACTGAAAAAAATTGATATAGAGGATCTTATTTACAAAGCAGAAATAGACACAGACATAGAGAACAAAGAAAGGTATGGATACCAAAGGGGAAGGGAGCGTGGGATGAATTGGGAGATTGGGACTGACATATATACACTATTGATGCTATGTATAAAATAGATGACTAATGAGAACCTACTGTATAGCACAGGGAACTCTACTCAGTGCTCTGTAGTGACCTACATGAGAAGGAAATCCAAAAAAGAAGGGACATATGTATACATATAGCTGATTCACTTTGCTGTGCAGTATAAACTAGTACAATATCGTAAAGCATCTATACTCCAGTTTAAAAAAAAAATCCCATTTTAAAAATGAACAAAAAACATTGTTATGGACCGAATTGTGTCCTCTCAAAATTCATATGTGAAGCCCTAACCTCCAATGTGATTATATTCGAAAATGGAAATAATTCAGGTTAAATGAGGTCATAAGGTGGAGCCTTGATCCAATACAACTGGTATCATAAGAAGAGGACACACACAGAGGAAAAGCCATGTGAGGACACAGTGAGAAGGTGACTGTATACAAGTCAAGAAGAGAGTCCTCACCAGAAACTAAATTTTCCAGCACCTTGATCTTAGACTTCCAGCCTCCAGAACTGTGAGAAAATTAATTTCTGTTATTTAAGCCGCCCAGTCTGTGGTATCTTGTTATCGTGGTCTGAGCATACTAAAATAGTTGACATTTGAACAACACAGACTTGAAGTGTATAGGTCCACTTATACAGATTTTTTTTTCAATAGTAAATACTACAGTACTACATGATCCACAGTTGGTTGAATCTGAGGACAGGAGGAGCTGTATCCTTAAATAGACATTTCTCCAAAGAAGATATACAAATGGCCAATGAGCACATGAAAAGATGTTCAATATCACTAATCAGTAGGGAAATGAAAATTAAAACCACAATGAGATACCACCTCATGCCTCTTAGGATGACTACTATAAAAAAATATAGAAAGTTACAAATGTTGGTGAGAATATGGAGAATTGTGTACTGTTGGTGGGAGTATAAAGTGGTATAGTTGCTATGGAAAACAGCATTGTGGTTTCTTAAAAATTAAAAATAGAACTACCATATGATCCAGCAATTTCACTTCTGGGTATATACCCAAAAGAATTGAAAGCAGTGTCTCGAGGAGATATTTGTATACTCATGTTCACAGTAACATTATTTGCAATAGCCAAAAGGTGGAAACAACACAAGTGTCCATTGACAGATGAATGGATAAAGAAAATGTACTGTAGACATAAAATGGAATATTATTTTGCCTTAAATAGGAGAGAAATTCTGACACTTGCTACAACATGATGAACCTAGAGGACATTATGCTAAATGAAATAAGCCAGTCACAAAAGGACAAATACTGTATGATTCTACTTATATGGGGAGCTTAGAGTAGTCAAATTCATAGAGATGGGAAGTAGAACAATGGTTACCAGGGGGTGGGAGAAGGAGAGAACGAAGAGTTATTTTTTAACAAATATTGAGTATATGTTTGGCAACATATAAAGAGTTCTGGAGATCTGTTGCACAACGATGTGAATGTCCTTAACATTACTGTACTATACACTTAAAAATAGTTCAGATAGCAAATTTTATGTTATATATTTTACTACAATTAAAAATTTTAACTTAAACACAAATTTTGAAAAAAATATATAAAACAACAGTTTTTAAGGCACTGGATATCAGGCGACAAAGGACAGTGATTTCTGAGAGACTGGAAGTAAACAAGATGAGCCCTATGAGTGTCCCAGCTTATTGTATTTTGAATCGAGAGAGACTCCAGGCCATGGCACAGGGAGGGGTAACTAAAGCCAACCCCAGCTGACTTTCTGAGTTGAGGAGATAGAACTATCAGTCCAGGGAGACCAAGGCAGCTAGAGCTGCTAGACTAAAGTATCAGAGAAGAGAGAGCTTCCCAGAGAAAGAACACCACAAATATGCAGAGGATCCCCCTCAAGTACACAACAGAGTAGTGATCAGCTCATACATACAAGGAAAATACCTGCTGCTGTGGAAAGAACCATTTAAAATGGTGGAAATGAACAGGGCCTGGCAATCATGAAAGGCTGGGAACAATGCCTCTTGCCGACACATTCACATGGAGCATTAGGTAGAGAAATCATAATGGTCTTCCCTCAGTTATGGAGAACAACTCATCCTAGATTAAGCATTGCTGTAGACCTTCCTAATAAATCATAAAAGCAAGAACCAAAAAGATCAAGCTGTTTCTGTGTAAGTTAACTGCATTCCATATCAAAGATTAAGAAGATTTATAGGTATACAAAAATATCCAGCACCCAACATGCAAAGAGGCAGGAAAACACAAACCATAATGAGGAGAACAGTTAATATATCAAAACTGACCAAGAACTGACACTAATGCAAAGAAATACATTAAAAGTTATATAAAAGAAATACATAAAAGTATTAGCAAAGAAATACAATGAAAGTTATTACAGCTGTACTTCACATTTCAAAAAGTAGAGATACAGAAGATCTAAAAAAATACTTAAGTCAAACTTCTAGAAATAAAAATTACAATGTTTGAGATTTTAAAAACATACAGGATAGGATTAACAGCAAATAAAATATTTCAGAAGAAAAGATTAGTAAACTTGAAGACATTGCAATAGAAACTACTCAAAAGAAAACACAGAAAGAAAAGGGGGAAAAAATTAAGAGTATCAGCAAATCTGTGCCCACAAATCTGATAACCCAGATGAAATGCACCAATTCCTTGAAAGACACAATCAACCTTAACTCACTCAAACAGAAGTAGATAACCTGAATAGGTCCAGAGGGCTAATATGCATATAATTTAAGTCACCAAAAGCCTGGAGGGTGAGACGAAATAGAAAAAAATTTTTGAAGAAACAACAATCAATTTTTTCCAAACTTGATAAAAACTGTAAAATCACAGATCCAAGGGGCTCAAAGAGCTCAAACACACACACACACACACACACACACACACACACATACACACACACACACCACCTCTGAAGAAAACTGCACTAATGCACATTATAATAAAATTTATCAAAACCAGTAAACAAAAGAAGTATTTAAAGCAACTAGAGAAAAAAAGGCATGTCATGTTGAGAGGAACAAAGATAAGATGACACAGATTTCTAATCAAAATTAAGGCAATTAGGAAGACAGCAGAACAACATCATTAAAGCACTCACAGAAAACCACGTCTATTCTCAGTGAAAATATTTTTCAAAAGCTAAGATGAATTAAAGACACAGGCTGAAGGAATTCATCCCAGAATGTCTACACTACAAGAAAAGTTAAAGGAAGATCTTTAGGCAGGGAGAAATAATACCAGATGGAAATCTGAATCTACACAAAGGAATGAAGAGCAACAGAAATGATAACTATATGGGTAAGTATAAAAGATTTTTTTCTTATTTTTTGAAAATCCTTAATAGATATTTTACTATTTAAACAATAATAATAATATATTCTGGAGTTTAAAACATAAGCAAAAGTAAAATGCATGATACTAATAACATAAAGAATAGGAGAGAAAAAATGGGAAAACATTATTGTGAACTTTTTATACTATACATGAAGTGGTGTAATAGTACTTGAAGATAGACTGTGATAAGTTAAATATGTGTATTATACGCCGTAAAACAACCACTAAAGTAACAAAACAAAATGTATAGCTAATAGCCAACTAATGTGAATGATATAATTCATTCATTCACATTAGTGAGTTATTTAAAAATTTATCCAAAAGAAGTCAGAAAAAAACGAAAAAGGGAAAAAAGAACAGGTGAAAAACAGAGCGCAAATACAAGAAGATGAACTCACATGTAACAATATTAATAATCATATTAAATGTAAGTGGTCTAAAATTAAAATTCAGGGATTGTCAGATTTCATTTTGTAAAAAGGCAGACTAGACTATATATACTATCTACAAAAAACACACTTTAAACATGAAGTCAAGGCCACCACCACCCTGATACCAAAACCAGACAAAGATGTCACAAAGAAAGAAAACTACAGGTCAATATCACTGATGAACATAGATGCAAAAATCCTCAACAAAATACTAGCAAACAGAATCCAACAGCACATGAAAAGGATCATACACCATGATCAAGTGGGGTTGATCCTAGGAATGCAAGGACTCTTCAATATATGCAAGTCAATCAATGTGATACACCATATTAACAAATTGAAGGAGAAAAACCATATGATCATCTCAATAGATGCAGAGAAAGCTTTCGACAAAATTCAACACCAATTTACAATAAAAACCCTGCAGAAAGTAGGCATAGAGGGAACTTTCCTCAACATAATAAAGGCCATATATGACAAACCCACAGCCAACAGCATCCTCAATGGTAAAAAAATGAAACCACTTCCACTAACATCAGGAACAAGACAAGTTTGCGCACTCTCACCACTATTATTCAACATAGTTTTGGAAGTTTTAGCCACAGCAATCAGAGAAGAAAAAGAAATAAGAGGAATCCAAATCGGAAAAGGAGATCTAAAGCTGTCACTGTGTGCAGATGACATGATACTATACATAGAGAATCCTGAAGATGCTACCACAAAACTGCTAGAGCTAATCAATGAATTTGGTAAAGTAGTAGGATACAAAACTAATGCACAGAAATCTCTTGCGTTCCTATACACTAATGATGAAAAATCTGAAAGTGAAATTAAGGAAACACTGCCATTTACCACTGAAACAAAAAGAATAAAATATCTAGGAATAAACCTACCTAAGGAGACAAAAGACCTGTATGCAGAAAATTATAAGACACTGATGAAAGAAATTAAAGATGATACAAATAGACGGAGAGATATACCATGTTCTTGGATTGGAAGAATCAACATTGTGAAAATGACTATACTACCTAAAGCAATCTACAGATTCAATGCAATCCCTATCAAACTACCAATGGCATTTTTCACAGAACTAGAACAAAAAATTTCACAATTTGTATGGAAACACAAAAGACCCCGAATAGCCAAAGCAATCTTGAGAACGCAAAACAGAGCTGGAGGAATCAGGCTCCCTGACTTCAGACTATACTACAACACTACAGTAATCAAGACAGTATGGTACTGGCACAAAAACAGAAACATAGATTAATGGAACAAGATAGAAAGCCCAGAGATAAACCCACACACCTATGGTCAACTGATCTATAACAAAGGAGACAGAGATATACAGTGGAGTAAAGACAGTCACTTCAATAAGTGGTGCTGGGAAATCTGGACAGCTACATGCAAAAGAATGAAATTAGAACACTCCCTAACACCACACACAAAAATAAACTCAAAATGGATTAAAGACCTAAATGTAAGGCCAGAAACTATCAAACTCTTAGAGGAAAACATAGGAAGAACACTCTTTGACATAAATCACAGCAAGATCTTTTTTGATCCACCTCCTAGAGTAATGGAAATAAAAACAAACATAAACAAATGGGACCTAATGAAACTTCAAAGCTTTTGCACAGCAAAGGAAACCATAAACAAGACCAAAAGACAACCCTCAGAATGGGAGAAAATATTTGCAAACGAATCAATGGACAAAGGATTAATCTCCAAAATATATAAACAACTCATACAGCTCAATATTAAAGAAACTAACAACCCAATCCAAAAATGGGCAAAAGACCTAAAAAGACATTTCTCCAAAGAAGACATACAGATGGCCAAGAAGCACATGAATAGCTGCTCAGCATCACTAATTATTAGAGAAATGCAAATCAAAACTACAATGAGGTATCACCTCACACCAGTTAGAATGGGCATCATCAGAAAATCTACAAACAACAAATGCTGGAGAGGGTGTGGAGAAAAGGGAACCCTCTTGCACTGTTGGTGGGAATGTAAATTGATACAGCCACTATGGAGAACAGTACGGAGGTTCCTTAAAAAACTAAAAATAGAATTACCATATGATCCAGCAATCCCACTACTGGACATATACCCAGAGAAAACCATAATTCAAAAAGACACATGCACTCCAATGTTCATTGCACTATTTACAATAGCCAGGTCATGGTAGCAACCTAAATGCCCATTGACAGACGAATGGATAAAGAAGTTGTGTTACATATATATGATGGAATATTACTCAGCCATAAAAAGGTACGAAGTTGAGTCATTTGTTGAGACGTGGATGGATCTAGAGACTGTCATACAGAGTGGAGTAAGCCAGAAAGAGAAAAACAAATATCATTTATTAATGCATGTAAGTGCAACCTAGAAAAATGGTACAGATGAACCAGTTTGCAGGGCAGAAGTTGAGACACTGATGTAGAGAACAAACGTATGAACACCAAGGGGGGAAAACTGCAGACGGGTGGGGATGGTGGTGTGCTGAATTCGGAGATTGGGATTGACATGTATACACTGATGTGTATAAAATTGATGACTAATAAGAATCTGCAGTATAAAAAAACAAACAAAACAACTAATACTAAACTTTCTTTGGGTTATTTGTATGGAAATATGTTAATATAAATGTTTCAGGCATTACTTGAAATTTCTAAAAATCTTATATGTTCTGGTATAATGTTATAAGTCATAATTCTAGTTATTATTTTTAAATGTATATCTCAGAAATAACTAAATTTCCTTGTCAATTACATTATTATGAACTTTCATCAAATCTTTAACCATGGTCATTTTTAAGTCTTTTGTCATTTACAGACAGTTCTGGGTGTACTCTGATGCTTTTGCAAAAATATTCCTATAAAATGGTTTCATCTTCAAGGAATTCATGGAAAAGATTGACAAGTACAGGTTTTTGGTAACTGACTATACTGCTGAACTGAATGAATAAGCATTTTCAGAACTCTAATGGAAAACTGATGAATTCATAAAAGTGCTAACACAAGATCAAGATGAAAAAAAATTAATTACATGGGACTGAGTGAACTGATGAGGATGATTATAATTTTTGTGACTTTCTGTTTGAATAAAAAAAAATCCCACAAAGACTCAGAGGCAAAAAATATACAAATCAATTTTCACTGCAAAGTAAAGGAGCTGTTACAGTGGAGGATTACTGGACTGAATGTCAGTATTATGACATAGTATGAGTGTGTTTCATGTTTGGTAATTGCAATCATTGTTGCTTTTGTTGTGGTCATCGATTTACAGTGTTTGGTGTCAGTTTATTTATCTCTTGTAAAAATAAAATACAGTGTGTGTGTGTGTGTGTGTGTGTGTGTGTGAGTTGTGAAAAAATGCAAAATGCAAAAAAAAAAAAAGACAGTATGTTACTGGTACAAAAACAGAAATATAGATCAATGGAACAGGATAGAAAGCCCAGAGATAAACCCACGCACATATGGTCACCTTATCTTTGATAAAGGAGGCAAGAATTTACAGTGGAGAAAAAACAGCCTCTTCAATAAGTGGTGCTGGGAAAACTGGATGGCTACATGTAAAAGAATGAAATTATAACACTCCCTAACACCATACACAAAAATAAACTCAAAATGGATTCGAGACCTAAATGTAAGGCCAGACATTATAAAACTCTTAGAGGAAAACATAGGCAGAACACTCAGACATAAATTGCAGCAAGATCCTTTTTGACCCACCTCCTAGAGTAATGGAAATAAAAACAAAAATAAACACATGGGACCTAGTGAAACTTAAAAGCTTTTACACAGCAAAGGAAACCATAAACAAGACGAAAAGACAACCCTCAGAATGGGAGAAAATATTTGAAAACGAAGCAACTGACAAAGGATTCATCTCCAAAATACACAAACAAATCATGAAGCTCAATATCATAAAAACAAAACACCCAATTGAAAAATGGGCAGAAGGCCTAAAGAGACATTTCTCCAAAGAACACATACAGATAGCCAAGAGGCACATGAAAAGATGCTCATCATCACTAATTGTTAGAGAAAGACAAATCAAAACTACAGTGAGGTATCACCTCACACTGCTCAGAATGGCCATCATCAGAAAGTCTACAAAAAATAAATGCTGGAGAGGGTGTGGAGAAAATGGAACCCTCTTGTCCTGTTGGTGGGAATGTAAATTGATACAGCCACTATGGAGAACAGTATGGAGGTTCCTTAAAAACCTAAAAATAGAACTACCATACAACCCAGCAATCCTACTACTGGGCATATACCCTGAGAAAACCATAATTCAAAAAGAGTCATGTACCAAAATGTTCATTGCAGTTCTATTTACAAAAGCCAGGACATGGAAGCAACCTAAGTGTCCATCAACAGATGAACTGATAAAGAAGATGTGGCACATATATATAATGGAATATTTCTCAGCCATAAAAAGAAACGAAATTGAGTTATTAGTAGTGAGGTGGATGGGCCTAGAGTCTGTCATACAGAGTGAAGTAAGTCAGAAAAAGAAAAACAAATACCATATGCTAACACATATATATGGAATCTAAAAAAAAAAATGGTCTTGAAGAACCTATGGGCAAGACAGGAATAAAGACACAGACCTACTAGAGAATGGACTTGAGCATACAGGAAGGGGGAAGGGTAAGCTGGGACAAAGTAAGAGAGTGGCATGGACATATATACACTGCCAAACGTAAAATAGATAGCTACTGGGAATAAGCTGCATAGCACAGGGAGATCAGCTCGGTGCTTTGTGACCACCTAGAGGGGTGAGATAGGGAGGGTGGGAGGGAGGGAGACCCAAGAGGGAAGAGATATGGGGACATATGTATATGTATAACTGATTCACTTTGTTATAAAGCAGAAACTGACACACCATTGTAAAGCAATTATACTCCAATAAAGATGTTTAAAAAAATAAATAAATGAATAAATATGAAGACACCAATAAATTAAGAGTAAAAAGATAGGAAAAGATATAGCATGCTAACACATGGTCAAAAGATAGCTGAAGTGGCTATATTAATATTAGACTATATTTAATATTAGACAAAGTGGATTTCATAGCAAAGAATATTACAAGAGCAAAATGCCATTTCATAATAAAGGAGCCTATTAATCAAAAGAACATAACCACCTCAAACAGTTTTGCACCTAATATCAGAGTTTTAAAATACATAGAATGAAAGCTGATAGCACTGCAAGGAGAAATAAACAAATGTACAATCTTAGTCAGAAATTGTAAAACCCTCAAAAATTAATGGAACAGCTAGATTGAAAATCAGCAAGAATTTAGAAGACTTGAACAACACTACCAACTTGACCTGATTGACATTTACGGAACATTCCATCCAAAAACAGGAGAATACACATTCTTCTTAAGTGCACATGGAACATTTACCAAGATAGACTACATTCTGGGCCATAAAACAAGTCTCAATAAATTTAAAATGAATCAAGGTATAAAAAGTTTGTCTTGTCACCAAACTAGAATTAAATTAAAAATCAGTTATAAAAAGATCTCTGGAAAAACCCCAAATATTTGGAAACTAAATATCCCACTTCTAAGTAACCCATGGATCAAAGAAGAAATTGAAAAGACTTTAGAAAGTATTTTGAACTGAATGAAAATGAAAATATAACATATCGAAATCTGTGCAAGTCTGCTAAAGCAATATTTAAGCAATATTTGGTGAGAAATTTATAGCACTAAATGACTATGTTAGGAAATAAAAGAGGCTTCAAATCAGTGGGTACAACTTCCCCTAGTATAAAATTAGAATAAGAAGAGAAATTAAACCCAAAATAAGCAGAGGAAATGAAATAATAAAGAGTGGAAATCAATGAACTATAAAATGGAAAAAGAATAGAGAAAAATGATAAAAGAAAAAACTAGTTGTTCGAGATCAACAAAATTGATAACTTCTAGCCAGATGGATTAGGGAAAAAATAAATTTAAAAACTTACCAAAGTCAAAAAAGAGAAAGGTGAGATTATTATAGATTCTATAAATATTGAAATGATAGAATATCATGAACATTTTATGGCAATAAATCCAAAAACTTAAGTGAAATAGACAAATTCATTGAAAGACACAACCACAAAAACTCAAGAAAACAGTTAAGAGACTACCTCCCAATATAGTTTAGAAATTGAAACTGTAGTTAAAAACTTCCTACAAAGAAAACCCTAGGCCCACAGGGCTTCACTTGTGAATGTTATCAAACATTTAAGGGAAAAAAATACAATTCTATACAAACTTTTCCAAAAAATTGAAGAAGATCAATATTTTCCAATTCATTCCATGAAGCAAGCATTACCAGACACCAAGCCCAGAAAAAGACATTATGAGAAAAGAAACTATAGAGTGATAATGCTCATAAACAGAGGTTTTTTAAATTGCTAAACAAATTTTGGCAATTTTACTCTAACAATATACTAAATGGATAATATATTATGACCAAATGAATTTTATGCCAAGAATTCAAGGTTGGTTTAATGCTTGAAAAACCAATCAATGTAATTCACAATATTAACAAACTAAAACATGGAAACCATAGGTCATTTACATAGATACAAAAAGCATTCGAAAATATTCAATACCTATTTCTTATTTTTAAAAAACGCTTAGAAAAGTAGGAATGTAAAGAAATTTACTCAATCTAATAAAAAGCATCTGAAAAAAAACTACAACTAACATCACACTTAATTGTGAAAGACTGAATGCTTTCCTCCTAAGATCAGAAATAAAAGAAGAGTATCTGCTATCACTACATCTATCAAACACTGTTGTGGAGCTTGTAGCCAGTGCAATAAAGCAAGAAAAATACATAAAGAACATCCAGATTGGAGAGGAAGAAGTAAAACTGTCTTTATTTATCTATGTGGAAAATTCAAGGAAATCTTCAAAAAATGTACTAGAACTAATGAGTGATTTAGGCAAAGTTGCAGGACATTAGATTAATATACTAAAACAATTGTATTTCTATATACCAGAAACAATCAAAAATTTTAAATACCACTTAAAATAGCTTATGGGGAGTTATTATTTAACGAGTAAATAATTCCTATCTGGGATAATGAATAAGTTCTTGAAATCAATAGTGGTGATTGTTACACAACATTGTGAATGTACTTAATCCCACTTGAAATGTTTAAAATGGTAGACTCTATATTATGTGTATGTTACCACCATAAAAAAATCAAATCTAAGAAAATAAAATAGCATAAAAATGTGAGATACTTAGGGTAAATTCTGACCAAAGATGTACAAGACCTGTACACCAAAAACTGAATCATTGCTGAAGAACCTCTAAAAGACCAAAGTAAATGGAATGGTACACCTTGTTATTGGATCAGAACACTCAATATTTTAACATGTCAATTCTCCCCAGTTTGATCCACATATTCAACACAATCCAAGTAAAAACATCAGGAAGGTTTTTTGTACAAATTTGGTTAAGGTAATTCTAAAAGTCATATGCAAATGTAAAGGAGCTAGAATTCACACACACACACACACACACACACACACACACACACACACACACACACACACACACCTGAAAAGGAAGAACAAAGTTGGAGAGCTAAGACCACCTGATTTCAAGAATTGTTATAAAGCTACATTAATCTAGACTGTGGGGTATCAGCATGAAGGTAGCCACAAAGATCAATAAAACAGAGGATAGAGTTGAGAAATTGATGCACACATATATGGGTTTTTGACAAAGATGCAAAGAATGCAGTGGAGAAAAGACTGCCTCTCAACAAATGGTGCTGGAGCAACTGGATATCTGTATGCAAAAAAACAAACTTGTATCTATGCTTGTCACCATCTACAAAAATTAACTCAGGCCTCTCACCTCTGAGATGGCCCACACTCTGTCTGTGGAGTGTGTTTCTCCCTTGGCCGCTCTCACTTTCCCAGATGAGCCCAGGCCCTGAGGCCACTCTTGCCTTTTGAGATGGACTGCATTCTTCTATGGAATGTGTATCTCTCTAAATAAATCCACTTCTTACCTATCAAAAAAAATTAATTCAAAAATGGATCATAAATCTAAATGTAAACCTTAAAACTGCAAAACATCTAGAAGAAAACATAGGAAAAAATCCTTGTGGCCTTGAGTTACACAAAGACTTCTTAGATCTGACATCAAAAGCATGATCTATAAAATAACAAATCGGTAAATTGAACCGCATCAAAAATAAACATTTCTGCTCTTGGAAAGACACTTTTAAGAAAATGAAACAACAAGCCATACATACATAGGGAGAAAATATTTATAAAGATATATTTGCTAAAGGACCCTCAAAACTCAACAATAAGAAAACAGCTCAATTTTTAAAAACATGGGCAAGACATTTGAAAAGACTCTTCACCAAAGAAGATACACAGATGACAAGTAAGCACATGAAGAGATGCTCTACATCATAAGTCATTAGAGAAATGCTAATTAAAACCACAATGAGACACACTTTAGAATGGCTTAAACTAAAAAGGCGGACTCTAACAAGTGTTGATGGAGATGTGGAGGAACTGGAACCATCAAGCTGGTGAAGTTAAACATACACTTACCATATGATCCAGCCATTCCACTCAAAGTTGTTTCCACTCAAGAGAAAATGAAATATATATATATATATATATATATATATATCCATACAAAGGCATATACACAAATGTTCACAGCAGTTTTGCTTGTCATAGCCAAAAACTGGAAACAATGCAAATGGCCATTAACAAGCCATCCACAAACAAATATGATATACCCATGTAATGGCACACTATTCAAAAATAAAAGGAAATGAACCTTCTATATAAGCAACAACATATATGAATCTCAAAATAATTATGTTGTGTGAAAGAAGCCAGAGAAAAGAGTACATACTATATGATTCTATCTATCTAAAGCTCTAGGATGTACAAGCTAAATTATGGAGACATAAATCAGAATGGTATTGCTCGGGAGAGGGAGACATCTAAGAGGGAGTAATTAAAAAGGGTCAAGAGGACATATATATGTCTCCATATATCCTTTGGGGACAATAGATATACGTTCACTATCTTGATTGTGGTAATGGTTTCAAGGGTAAATAATGTGGTTACATTTTTTAGAGTCTTTTAGAGATTCATACGGAAATACTTATGGATAAAATCACATGATGTCTGAGATTTGCTTCAAAATATTACAGGAGGGGAATAATTGAAACAAGATTAGCCATGAATTGACAACTATCAAAGCCAAATAATGGTTCATTATGCCTGTGTTTCTCAACCTAGTTTTTCATTATCATCCCCTTAAAAGCCTTTTTAGACATTATTTTCTAATCACTCCTCCACCCCTGAAATTTCAGTATCAAGGATATACTGTGTATCTGTTTATGTGCATGGCCCTTTGGAGGACCACACATTGCAATAGTTCAGATTTATTCATCCCCTCCCTAAGAACCAATTTTTGCCACCTTTTGACCCTCCTCTTTGTCCTGGTTGAGAATGCATGCATTATACTATTCTGTCTACTTTTGTATATGTTTTTAATTTTCTATTAAAAATGTTTTTAAATAATTTAATTTTTTAAGAAAGAAGCAAAATAAGAAGTATAATGGTTCATCTAAGAAGACAGTGGCCAGGGAAGAATCCATGGAACCAGCTTCTGAGTTGACTGGAACCAGGATTCAAGTAGCACCAAGAGTAACTTGTCAGTTGAGAATCTTGTGGTGACACCTTAAACCACTGAGGAAACTTATGGCTCCCCAATCTACAGAATCCATAGGGAGGGTTGGCTTCAGGGAGGAACTGATCCACTAACTAGATCCAGGGACTTTGCTCATACCTCCTCCATAATTGTCAACCTCGTCCCAGGACTGGCTTACTTGCTGAGCCCAAGATGGACACTCACTAGGAAGCTATATGCTTCCTAGGTCTTATCCAATAGGAAAGAGAAACTGTGCCCCAGCATTTAGTTAAGGTCTTTAATTCATTCTGACTGAACCAGCTTTGGTACTGCCCATCTCTGGCAATTTCTATAGTGGGGGAATGGAATGTGCTGAGTGGCCTAACCCAGGCCAAGTGACTCCCTCTAGAGTCATGGGGTGCGGGCACTCGGTGTTTCCAGAGCCACATAGCTCTCTAAATGAAAATCAGGGCTTTGGGAACAGAGAAAGGGAGAAATGTCATTAGCCCCTCCTATTTTCCTTTGTTTCTATCTGCATGTCTGTCTAATTCTTTCAGTTCTCAGGGTGAAGAATGTGTCTTTCAGATGATAGTTACACAATGCTAAGGGGGTAAACAGGGCTGTTAGCTCCAGTTTTTTTTTTTTTTTTTAAATCCCAGGAAAAGAAGTGATTGCCCTGGTTTGGGTCACATGCTCATGCCTGGCACAATCACTGTGGCCAGAGAGATGGGATACATGCCTGGCAACAAACACCCACCCCAGCCAGGGAGGGTGCTAGATTTACAGAACCTGCTTGGGTAGACCAGATAACAGGAGTCCTATCAATGGTAATTACAAGGCAGGGTTGTTGTGACAACGTACTTGAGGTTTCCTTTCCTCTTTGGCAGTGTGTCTGTAATAGCTTATTTCTTTCCCAACCTCCACACTTATCCTGCTTCAAATCTGCCAAACTGAAGAGCAGATCTCAGAAAAAAATAAAACAAAAACCCTTGGGTGAGTTCCATCTAAGCAGGTTCTGGGTCCCCATGTACATCTCTCTCATTTAGAATAAACAGATCAGAGCAGAAGGTGTTTTGGGTGTGCCACCACATCCCTGAGGCTCAGATTCCTCACCTGTCAGCTGGGGTTGGTAATAGTCCTTATCTCAGAAAGTAATTGTGTATGATATGAACTGAGTTGATGCATGTAAAACAGTTCTGAGCATACAATAGGCACTTAATAAATGGTAACTATTATGATCCATTCCATACTTTTAAAAAAACAGTCAAAAGGGAATCTCACTAAAAATAAATTGTCCAAGAATGTTCCAAAGCCTCCCCCATGGCCAGGAAAAGACCATATCACTTTTTTCCCAGGAAGCACCTGTCCCTGGGGTGTCACCCTCCAGTGTCCCCACCTGAAACTCTGCACACCCAGGCTGAGCCCCCTCCACCCAGTTTCTCAGAGCTTGGATCTGTACATTTGCCTCCCACCACCTCCCTCCCCACCCTCCAGTCATCTGTGCTGCCCACCCTGGCAAGCTGTCTCCCTAACACCTCACCTACTCACGGCTTCATTATTTTATTCCCCACCTTTATTTCTCACTCAGTTAGGAAGGTGGGAGCAGGGATAATCACACAAGGCAGGAGACCTTAGGAACTGGCTGGAACTAGCCCCTGCCCCCTGGTGCCCTGTCCTCTACCCACAGCTCCCATAAGCCCACCCTCTGGCCCTCTGGTGCCCCCCTCTTTCTCCCCACCCCTCTCCCATCACCTTCACACCAAGTAACAAGTACTCTCGAGTCCCCACCTCTTTCCCCTCCCCCTCCACTTCCCAAGGTTGCTCATAAAGTCGGGCTAAATTCCAGATGCTCAACTCCAGCAAAAAGCCCAATTCTGTCTGGCAGGATGCATTAGCTGGAAGACACATTCCCATTCTCTGAAGTGGGTTGGGGGAGGGTACAGTAGGAAAACCACACACTGAAACCGGTGACCCTCTCCTGCTCCAGGCTCTTTAGTCCTGTGACCTTGAACCCACCTAATTATTCCCTCTTCCCCCAAAATACTTTTAAAAATATAACAATACCAAGCCTTACTTCATGTGTCTCTTTCCCCTCCTGGGGCAGCACAGTGTAGTGGGGATGTGGCTTAATCCTTTAGAGACTGTGTGACTTTGGACAAGTTTCTTCACCTCTCTGAGGCTCGGTTCCCTTATCTGTAAAATGGGGATGATCTGACATCCACCTCACAGGCTTGCTTTGAGGAGCAAAGCAATCATAGGATGATGGGAACATACTTTGTCAAGTTGTTGGTTGCTACAAAGGAAGCTTGCTTCAAAGGAGGGTTTTGAAAGAAACATAATAGAATAAAAAGGTAAAGGATACTTCCGCTTCCAGCAAGATGAAGAATGGAACAGATTTACTATCGCATCTGACACAACCAAAAAATAAAACCCCCTGAAAAACAAAAAACATGGAACAACAGTTTTCAAGACAGTGGGCGTAAGGCAACAAGGGATAATGATTCCTGTGAGAGGTAGAAAACAAATGAAGTGAGCCCTACAATTGCCCTACCTCAACTGCCTGGAGAGAGAATCCAGGCTCTGGTGTGGAGAGTGGGAAGGAAGGCAGAGGTTGGTAAACAACTTGAGTTGAGGAGACAAAGCTGAGAGCTGGGAGAGACTAGGGTGTCTTCAGTATGCAGGGCAGAATACCCGAGAGGAGAGACAACCCAGGAAGAGAACTCTGGACGTCTCTGGAGCCGTTAGTAGAGTGCAGAGCAGTGCATGCAAGCACATGAGGAAACTACCTGAGGCCCAGGAAGGCACATCCAGAGGATTAGAGGGACAGATCCCGGTCCTCACATGGGGCTGGGAGGACCTGTTCCTACCAGCCAAACTACAGAGCTTGGGTAGGACACTCATAGCCTTGCCTTCATAATGAGGAAGGATTAACCCTTCACTCTACACGCTCTGCTCCTATTAGCACATCTTGAAAGCAAGATACAAAAAATAAACTACTGGGGGCTTCCCTGGTGGCGCAGTGGTTGGGAGTCCGCCTGCCGATGCAGGGGACATGAGTTCACGCCCCGGTCCGGGAAGATCCCACATGCCGCGGAGCGGCTGGACCCGTGAGCCATGGCCGCTGAGCCTGCGCGTCCGGAGCCTGTGCTCCACAACGGGAGAGGCCACAGCAGTGAGAGGCCCACGTACAGCAAAAAAAAAACAAAAAAAACCAAAAACTACTAATTGAGCTGCTTTCCAAAGTAAAGCTCAAGAATATTTTTAGAAATATTAATATAGCCAGCAACCAACAAGGTAAACTTCACTGTGTTTGACATCTAACAAGAGGTTAATAGGCAGGAAAAGAGGCAGGAAAATATGACCCAAAATAAGGAGAAAAATCAATTAAAACCAACCTAGAATTGACACAGCTGTTAGAATTAGCAAAGACATTAAAACAATTAATATATTTTAATATATTATATTATAATAACTGCATTATAATATATATTTTAATATAATGCTACATTATAATATGTTATATTATATATTTAAAACATTCCATATTCCCAAAAGTTAACTGGAGCCATGGAAGATATATTTTTTAAAAGACCCCAATTTTTAGGGACCTTTTAGAGATGAAAATTACAATGTCTGAGATGAAAAATATACTGGGTGGGATTAACAGCAAATTAGTTATCGCAGAAGCAAATATGCCTGAAATTAAACACACAGAGAAAAAATAAATTTCAATAATTAAAAAAGTACTAGTAAACTATGGAACAACTGAAAAAGCCCTAATATATATGCAGTTGGAGTTTGTGAAGAAGGGGGTGGCCAGAAAAATAGTTAAAGAAATGACATCCAAAATGTTCTAAATTTGATGAGAATATAAGCCTACAGATTCAAGAAGCTCAACAAACGCCAAGAACTAGAAACAGCAAGAAAACTACACCAGGACACATCATAATAAAATTGCTCAAAACCAGTAAACAAGAGAAAATCTGAAAATAGAGAGAGAAAAAGCATGTTGCATATAGAAGAACAAAGATAAGAATAACGCAGACTTCTCATCAACAACCACACAAGCAAGAAGATAGACTATGGGGCAACATATTTAAAGTACTAAAGGGAAAAATAGTAAATCTAGATGTATACCTTCTTGTTGGGTCAGAGTACTCAATATTATTAACATGTCAATTCTCCCCACATTGATCCATATATTCAACACAATCCACATCAAAATATCAGAAAGCTTTTTGTACAAACAGGCTAGCTGGTTCTGAAATTCATATGGGAAATGGAAAGGAGCTAGAATCCACACACACAACTCTGAAAAAGAAGAACAAAGTTGGAGGGCTAAGACCACCTGATTTCAAGAATTATTATAAACCTATACTAATCAGGACAGTGTAGTATCAGCATCAAAGTAGCCACATAGATCAGAGGAACAGAAGAGAGTGCTGAGAAATTGGCCCACGCCTATATGGGATTTTGACAAAGGTGCAAAGGAAATGCAGGGGAGAAAAGATAGCCTTCTCAACAAGCAGTGCTGTAACAACTGGATATCCATATGCAAAAATCAAAACAAAAAATAAAACTGCAGTGGTTTCCAAATGCTCAAAGGGTGACATTCTGGCTCCAGGTATGGTATTCAAGTTTCTTTTAAAAGAAGCTTTGACATCCTCTCTTGACTATTAGCCAGCCAGTTCACTCCAAGAAGGAGTCATCAAATAAAATGGAATTCCTCTCCCTCCTAAACCCTCCAGGCAACCCCATGCCTTTGCCACTGTTGTTCCCTGGGGCCCAGAAGCTTCTTTCCTGTCTTCCCTACTGGAGACTCCTATCCAAAGAGCAGCTCTGTTTTCACCCTCAGAATGATGCCTTCCCAGAAATAAGAGGCAGAACAGAAAGTCTCCTTTTGTGTACAAACAGAGCCCTTTATACATACTTTAGAGGCAGCTTTCTATGTGTCTTCCTCCACAATAGGTGAAAGCCTCAAGAGCAAAATTTTTACTTATTTTGGTCCCTAGCACCAGCCCAGGACTTGGGGCTTTATAGAGGCATTGATGGCTAAATGAATGGATAAAGAAATAAGAAGATGTATTCATGGATGGATGGAGAGAGAAGTAGACTGATGGAAAGATGAATAGAGGATGCATGGATGGATGGATGGATGGATGAATGGATGGATGAAGAGATCATAAGCAGATCAAGGGCAGAGATTGTTTCTTATTCAACTCGTTTTCACAGTGTCCAGAATATAGGGTCTAGAATATAGTAATAGATACTCAATATATGTTACTGAAGGAGAGAATGAATGATTGAAGGACAAGGTTATTGTGGTAAAAGTTTTGGACTAAGAGTCAGAAGACCTGATTTCCATCTCTATTCATATTTTGAAGTTATCTATGTGAAGATGAGCAACTTAACATCTTCAATTTGCTCTCCTGTAAAATGGGTAGACTGGATTAAATGATTTCTAAGGTCTTTTCCAAACACTCTTGTGTTCCCTGATTTGAAGCTGCGCAAATATAAGATAAGGCTGTGGAATGAGAGGAGGGGCCACATTAGAGCAAATGTGTGTGTACTTACAACTTGTCCTAATGCAGAGCTGATCCCAGATCTCTGTCAGCAATGGGGGAGAAGAGTTAACACACTCCAGATGAGATTCTGTTCAAACTGTCTGGCTGAAAGCCTGTGGTGGAAATGAAAGACAGGCTGAGAGGAGAGCCTGAGGAGTAATTAAAAGAGAAACATGAACCTTCCTGAGGCTGTACCCAGCCCAAGTTGAAATGAAGGTGGGAACTGTCAGGCTGCACAAAGCCTCCCAGTGCCCTTGGCTGCTGGCCAAATGCACCCTTTATCCAGAAGGATGGTTGTTTGTTCACAGAGCATGTGGTCTGTCCTGCCAGAGTCTCTCCTGGACTCCTGGTGTACTCTGGGGTAATAATTGTACTGAGAATGCATCTATCATTAGTTATAGAACAATATGTGCCAGGCACTGTCTATATATCACCTCATCACTTCTCCCAGTAACACTGGGAGGCAGGAATGCTAATCTTTACTTCATGGAGGAGATTAACATAGTTAGTAAGTGGCAGATTGAGAACTTGAACCCAGGGCAGTTTGGCTGCCTGTCTCTGGACAGGTGCCCTGGAACTGGTCAGGTAACAATCCAGAGAATTCAGATTTCATTTACTTTTTTAATTAAGGTATAATTGACATATAACATTGTATTGATTTCAGGTGTAAAACGTAATGATTCAATATTTGTATACATTGCTAATTGATCTTCACAATAAGTATAGTTAACATCTGCCACCATACATAGTTACAATTTTTTTCTTGTGATGAACTTTTGAGATCCACTCTCTTAGAAACATTCAAATATGCAATACACTGTTGCTAACTCTAGTCACCATGCTGTACATTACATTCCAGGACTCACTTATTTTATAACTGAAAGTTTGTACATTTTGACCTTCAGCCATCTCTCCCACTCCCCCACCCCCTACCTCTGGCAACCACCAATTGTTCTTTGTATCTATAAGCTTGTTTTCGGGTTTATTTTTTAGGTTCCACATATATAGTGCTTGTCTTCCTCTGTTTGACTTATTTCATTTAGCATAATGCCCTCAAGGTCCATCCATGTTGTGGAAAATGTCAATATTTCATTCTTTTCTACGGCTGAATTATATTGTATATATGGTGTATATATACACCACATTTCTTTATCTATTCATCCATCAGTGAACACTTAGGTTGTTTCCATATCTTGGCTATTGTAAAAAATGCTGCAATGAACATTGGGGTACAGGTGCCTTTTTGAGTTAGCATTTTCATTTCCTTATATTAAATACCCAGAAGCTGATTTGCTGGATCACAGACTTCAGACTTCATGCCACA
Source organism: Mesoplodon bidens (assembly GCF_964165515.1). Lineage (NCBI taxonomy): Eukaryota > Metazoa > Chordata > Mammalia > Artiodactyla > Ziphiidae > Mesoplodon > Mesoplodon bidens. The sequence goes on along the minus strand of NC_138160.1, from coordinate 156,517,864 downwards.
CCAAGTTGCGGTGACACGTGCTTGTTCCTGCCTGGTGCATTTGCAGTGTGATTTCCCACTTGTTCAAGCCCACAATGCTGGACCATCACTCCAATTTTGTAGATGGGGACATTGAGACTCAGACTGACAAGTTGAAGTGACCCAGTCATGGTCACACAACTAGTAAATGGTGGAACTGGGATTCCATCCCTGGGAACTGGAGTGTCAAGCCAGGACTGTTAACTGGTGGGTTATTCTGTTCCCATGCGGTAGCTGTACTGGACATCTGTGCATTTTACATAAACATCGATTCTTCCTCCCTCTGTTGACTTCATCTGAATTTTCTTTGGGGAATCACACCCACCACAACCCACCATCACCACCTCAGTCCATGTGATTTGGGCAACACTGATATGCTCTGTACTCTTCCCACCCCATGTAGGGTGGACAGATGATCCCCCCTGGCCACAGTGAATACATATGACCAAAGATGTCCAATGAAAATTTCTTTTCTACTTAAAGCAGTCAGAGCCAAGTGTCTTTCACTCACGCCTAAGAGCCTCCAAGTCAATACTGGTCCGTCATCAGACTAAATTTTCATCACTTGTTTCCTTGGCTGTTCACCCATTAGACTCAGGTCACTTGAGGGCAGAGATTGTCTGAAAGCCATCACTGTATCTCAGTGCCCAATTCCAACCATGCCTGATGAATACTTGTTGGATGAATGAAACTCCAACTTGATTCAATGGTCCTTTGTTGAAGTTGGAGGCATATTGGGCCCAAGAAGCCTGAATTCTCCAGCCTACCCTACCCTTCCATCCTTCTCCTCCACCATCTTTCAAAGCCTAATTCAAAGCCTGACTCCTCTGAAACTGGCCCCCAGCCTCCTCCCCACTCCGAAGATACTCTCAGCTCCATCAGGACCTCCAAGGAATATATCTGCCTTGTGCAGTAAATTAACACCCTGACCTCTCCTATTCCACTGAGAAGTCCTGAGGACAGGGTTCAAAATGGAGTCATTTATGTATCAAGCCAGCACCTGGCACCCTCCAGGGCTCAGAAAATATTTTTCTCAATCCAAGGGCTCATTTCATTCAATAAACATTTGCCGACCCCTAATATATGCCAGGCACTGAGAATACAGACGTGACTACAGCATGATGGTTAAAAATGATGATGATAATAAGAGCTAACACTTACTGAGCTATTACTTTGTGCCAGGCAATGATCTAAGCATTACATGTATTAATTCATTTAACCCTCAGAGCAAGCTAGTATGGTAGCTCTTATTATCATACCCATTTTACAAATGGGAAACTAAGACTCAGATGTCAAAGAACTTGCCCAATCAAGGTCAGAGAGATGGTAGGTGGCAGAGCCAGGATCTGAACTCAGGCAATCTGGTCCCAAATCCATGCTCTTAACTGGTCCACTATGCAGTGGGGTCATGAGTACTTAAAAGGCTGTTTTGTCATAAGCCTGGCCTTCTCCTTCCTAAGGTCTATATACCCCACTTCTGGAAAGAGCTGGGTTAAAAGTAGAATTGACAATGCCCGATACTGCTGACAGAAAGAGCTTGGATTTTGGAGTTAGACACACCGGTTTCAATTTCTACCAGCACCAATCTTTGGCCCCATGTACCCTATTGTAACCTCTCCAAGTCTCAGTTTCTTCAGAATGAATAACACTTCACGGGCAGTTATTAGGGTTGAAAGAGGTAATATGTGAAAATCAGTTAGCACAGGGCCTGGCTCACAGTCAGTAAGTGCAAGCTGCTGTCACTGGTACCTTTTGTGAGCCTCATGGAATAAAGCAATTCATCAATGGACAGGGCTTGGCACAAGGTACACCTTCAAATATTATAAACGTACTTCCAGTAGTTTTCCTTCCCTCACTACATTCTATGACCTTGAAAGAGCTTCCACACTTCTCTGAAATGATTCAACCAGGGCTGTTTACCAGCCTTCAGAATGGATTGAAGATTTGGAATTCCCTTTATTTCTCCACCCACAGGATCAAAGGGTGCAGGCAAGGGCTGGGGAGCGGGGGAGGAAAGCAAGATGGAACAGGCCCCAAGTTTTGAACTTGCAGAAGAGCAACAGCGGTTCAAACTAGGCTCTGCTGAGCTGCAGGGCGCAGCCCTCCATGTTCTGCTCTGCCTGTGCCCTTGAGAAATAAACACAGCTGCCAGAATGTGGGATGCTTCAGCCATGGCTAATCCCAGGCCACAAGACGAGCAGCCACTGAGAGGTGCCCTGCGATGCAAAGTGTTTTCCAAAAACGTCAGCAAGTACGCAGAGCAAAGAGGCAGGAGACAGTGCAGTGCAAATACACAATTAGGCTTCAGGATAGGAATAAAGGCTGCATGCACAGATCGGCGCCACCCTTCTGCCTTCCTTGCGCAGCCTTGGCTCTACTGCCCTCTAGTGGCCAGACAGGGACCAGCAGGCAGGTTTTAACCTAGAGCCAAGTCCTAGAACACAGGGCTTGGAGCCTCTGAAAGAACTCCTCCTTTCTACCCCTCAGACACTGGCCTGGTCCAGCCCCTCCTTCAGCTCTCCCTTGTGCTTCTGCAACAGCCTCCTCACTGGTATTAATAAAAATAATATAACAACCTACTGAACGCTGACTGCAGGCACTGTGCTAAGTACTTGCATACATTGTCTCACTGAATTCTTACAACCACCTTTGGAATTGGGTAGTATCCCATTTACAGATGAGGAAACTGAGGCTCACATGGGTTAGAGAACTTGGGCAAGGCCATATGGCTAACTACATGTGGAAGATCTAAAGTTTAAACTCAGCAAAACACTGGGCCAGGCCCTACATATATATTATATATAATGACTTCAATAGCAGCAGCAGCATCCCCTAGGAATGTTAGAAACTCAAATTCTCAGAACCCTGACCCCTTATAGGGAACTAAAAACTCTTGAGATGGGAGCTAGGAATGTGTGTTTTAACAGGCAATATGTACCCTCAGCGCCAAGCCCAGGCGTGGCACAGGGTGGGTGTTGAGTGTCTCAATGAATGAATCTTCTTGTCCTTCATGTGTTATTCCCTTCAGTTCATTAAGCCAAACCTTGTGTTCTCCTGTTTCTGTCCATCAGCCTCATGACAACTAAGCGACAAAGCTCCAGACGGATCCCAATGTTGATAACAATCTTCAAAGAATCCCAAACCGGCTTCGTGCCCTGGTCCGGGAAGATCCCACATGCCACGGAGTGGCTGGGCCTGTGAGCCATGGCCGCTGAGCCTGCGAATCTGGAGCCTGTGCTCCGCAATGGGAGAGGCCACTACAGTGAGAGGCCCGCGTACCGCAAAAAAAAAAAAAAAAAAAAGAATCCCAAACCTTTACATCTGTGTGGTTGTGAAGGTACATCTAGACTGGACTGAACCTAAACACTTGGGATTCTGGACCCATATGCAGGGTATAACACAGTGGAAGAATATGGGCTTCAAATTAATATACTGGCCGAGTGACCTTGGGCAAGTTCCCTAACCTCCCTGAACCTCAGTTTTCATCTGTAAAAATGGGTCCAAGGTACAGTTGTCTGATTTTTCCTACTCCCTTGTACAAGGCCCAGCACTCAGAGGAAGCTCAGACATTTGGTCAATCCAACAAAGATTCTTTTCTACAAAGTGAACAAGAGGGCCTCCCCTCTACTACATGTTGAACACAGCACCTCAGCTGCCATTTTGGAGACACAGTCTATCATAAACATCCAGTAAATCATCATAGGCCTGGTCATCTTCAACCCGAACACCATGGTGATATCTCGTTTCAGGAGGGAAACTTTTCTCCAAGTTGACTTTAATCCCACTCTGGGTACAGTTGATGACCAGGTACATATTGGCCTGTGGCCTATCCCGTCTCCTTTGGTCCTCAAAGACATCCTGAGATATTTTGACAGATTCTTTGCTGTATCTGTGCCATTGCCTGACCTGTACTGGGGTAACTTTACCAAGAAGGAAAAGGGAAACAAGATGAGTTTAGCAATTTGCTCCTGACAAATCCACGGCGGCCCCAGTGATGTCCGACTGCATTCCAGTCAGGGCAATTTCTACCCAGTGACTTTGTGCTATGGCAGTGCTGGTCAGATGAGCATGCTTTCACGCTCTGCCTGCTTCTCCCTAAATGATGAAAGACAAAAATGCTGGATTCCTTGAAGTTCAACAGCTTGTGGTTCCATGTCAGCAACAATTTCAAACATGTGAACTGCTAGTAAATTTGCAAACACTGGCTGAATACTTCTCAGTTTAGTGTCCCTAAACATTAACAAAGGGCCTTAGCTCAAAAATGGGTTTGTTGTTTTTTTTTTTTTTGGTTGTGGGTCTTAGTTGTGGCAGGCGGGCTCCCCAGTTGTGGTTCACGAGCTCCTTAGTTGTGGAATGCAAACTCTTACTTGTGGCATGCATGTGGGATCTAGTTCCCATGCCAGGGATCAAACTCAGGCCCCGTGCATTGGGATCATGGAGTCCTAACCACTGCACCACCAAGAAAGTCCCCCAAAGTGGGTATTTTAAAATGTGTTAAATATTCATTTTCTCCAAATTCCAGCCCATCCAACCTCCACTTTTTTGCACAAAATGTGACAAGCTTAGGAGACAAGGAAAGCTTTGTTAGGTACGAGGGTTTATATAGCACACAGATGTGGTATTAACACCTACATAACAACAGTAGCTACTTACTGAACATCCACAATGTGCCAGGCATTTGACACATGCTAATTCATTTACCCTTCATAAGCTGTACTGCCATTATGGACATTACAAAGATAAGCAAACCAAAGCTGTGGAGGCGAAGTAATTTGACCAAAGACTCCCAGTTAGTGGTGGCAGAACAAGGATTTCCACCCAGGTCTATCAGACTCTGCCCTACACACCGGGACCACACTACCAACCGGTCCAAACTGAGATTATCCAGACACCCTCCCTTCCTTTTCTCCCCAAGCCCATGTCACATTCCACCTGACCTTCTCCACATCCCAGGACCCTGCCGCCACCTTGGCTTTGCTCCAACCCCCAGCACGCCTTCTCCCACGCCCTCTGCCCGATATTCACACCCTCCATATTCAAGACTTGCGCTGCGTCCACCTCCTCTCCAGCCAGTCCCTTCCCAGAAACCTCAGCTAACAAGAGCTTTACCCGCCTCCTGCTCTTCCTCCCCCCGTTCGTACACACAGTCCTGCCTTCTGCTCCACTTGTTCACAGGCACACATATCCATCATGGGCCCGAACAGATGCCACAGATAGCAGAGCTAACATTTCTCCTCTGGACCTCCCACCACACCCAGGGTGTGATAGATAAGTCTCCTCCCTGCACAGCACCTGCTCCTGGAATGATGAACTGGTTAGCTCAGCTGTGGCATTTAAAGCTGAGAAAGCTGGTGGACTCCATGGCCTGTCTCTGCAGGCAGCCCATGTTTTCATTAGAAGCTACTCCTCCTCACGGGGCAGGGGTGTATGAAGCATCTCCATGTGCCAGGTGCTGTGCTAGACACTTCACAAACCCTTCATCTCTTTGAATTCTCCTAAAGACACAAGGAGTAGAGGATTAATCATCCCCACTTTATCAATAAGGAAAGTGAGTTCAGTTCAATCACTGCTGGAGCCGGGATTCAAATCCCGCTCTGCTCAAGTGTGAAGCCGCCTTATTTCCAGTGCAGCACAGTGTCGGAGGGAGGAAAGAAGGTGCAACGTCAACTACATATGGGGCTCCTGAAGGTCCACTGCACTTCATGTGTACACTGTCTACTCCTTCTAAAGATAGGGCTTTCCTCTTAATTCCATCTGTGGGCTTTTCTCCTTCCAACGAAGGTAGACCTCATGGGCAGCACAGAAACATGGGGAAGAAACACCAGTCTGATCTCAAAACCTCATGCGTGTCCTAGATCTTTGTCATGGGTGTATTTGTAGACTCTGTGGAGGGGTCACACAGCACACGACACGGCAAAACATGTGGAACCTACGTCACCCAGCCTTCTCTCGTGTACACCAAGTCTTCAGTAGCTGCTCCAGGACCTCCCCCTCCCCCGTCTTTAAAAACTCCGGGTGTTTCTTTTCTTCCATCTCCTGGTTGCCTGGCTGGCTGGCTGGCTGCCTCTCTCATCCACTACTTCCTCTTTCATCTCTTCTCATGAAGACAGATGTGGCCATTTGAGGACTCTTTATCTCTCTTACTGTCTCCCAGATCAGTTCCATAAAGGATCTGGGTGGTAAAAAAGAGACCCTCCTTCAGGCATGGGTATGAGGCAGAAAGGTTGTCAATAGCTCCATAGGTTTTGTTCCTGACATATAATATCCATACATACCTCTCCCCGGCCCCTCCTCCACACTTGTGAAATGCGATCACGCTGTCCCTAATGTCTTCTAACTCAGCGGCCCCCGACCTGTTCGGCAGAAGGGACCGGTTTCGTGGAAGACAGTGGTTCCACGGGGGAGGGGGCGGGGGGGCTCAGGCGGTCATGCAAGCGATGGGGAACGACAGATGAAGCTTTGCTGGCCTGCCCGCCGCTCACCCCGGCTCCCAGCAGGCTGTGGAGCCCTGTTCTAACTGACACTGTGTCACCTCACGATGCATCGCAGAGATCTCCGGTGGTACTTCCAAGCCGACGTCATTGTTTTTAACAGCTGCCTGTATTTTACCCTGTCAGTGTGTCATAATGTAACCCCTTCTGTACTAGGAGGTGTGTGTTTCTCCTTTTTCACTCTTGCAAATAATCTGCATTGAAAATCCTCCTACACTTTTCCTTGTACGCTTAAAAGTTTAATTTGCTGGGTCAAACAGGATGATGTGCATTTTGAGAGCACATTATGGGAAGGTTGATTGTGAGCACGGCATGGGCTCTGTCCCTGGTATTTTTCTTCCTGTCCAACCTCCACTAGATTCACCTTCACATACAGTTTTCATTTACAGCTTGAGGGCTGTAAGTAACAACTGTAAGAGTTGTTTTTCTAAAATACCCTCGGTAGGATATAGTGTATGGCACCAGTGTGACTGCTTTGGGAATGGTAGCTACCAAGAGGAATGAGATGTTTTCCCCACTCCATATGAACCATCCTGTAGTTTGGCCTGCGGAGGCCTCGGGGTGCTTGAAGGCGCAGGAGAGGGAGATGTGTGGACCCAGCGCCGCCCAGTGGCCGCTGAGAGGACGACGGCCTTGTTTGCAGGCTCAGGCACCAAATCCCTGGGAACTCCTAGGAATGCTTGAGGGGCATTTTACTGGAGGCTGAAGTCCTGCATGAACAGCAGGGAGATGGGAGCTAGTGACATTTGGGCTACTGTTAAAGTGACTCCATGTGTAGCCATAGGCTGGCGCCTGGGGCAACTCAGGTGACTGTTGCTTTGGAGTGAATTTGTGTTTTATGGCTCACATGGTATCTACAGATATTAGAACGGGACAGCGGCAATATGCCAGGAGCAAGTCATTTCTGGGCAGTGCTTATCTGACTTTAGGGACCTCTGCCATAACTCTGTAGTCCATAAGTTGGGAACCACTGAGATGGGATATTGGAGAGCTGAGTGCAAATGAAATCATTAACTCAATGTCAAGGGGAGCGTGCTCTTTAAAGGAATCCTAGGGTGTGTTCTCACCATACGGAAGGAACACCCGGTTGCTCCTATTCAGGATGCTAAAATGACTCCCTAATGTAACAAATCAACTTCTCTGAGCAGCTTGTTACCCCTTCATAACGAGTCCCCACCCTATAATGAGCCCTGTTTCCTGTGGCTCTGATCAGGGCAGGTGCTGTCACTGCTATCGGCAAACAGAAGGCTTCTTTTTGCTTCTAAGTCATTGCTTCTGCTTTTTGTACCTCCGTGAAATGCCACCTCCACCCCTTTAGTAATGTAAAACCTACCATCTTTCCAGCCTTTCTTAACACCCACTGCTCCAAGTCCTCTCAGCAACTTGAGCTTTTAGTGACTTTGGATTTTGTGGACTCCTGAAGCTTTTACACTTGGGGCCAGACATTTGCTGTGGTCTCTGTTTCGGGTCTGTCACTTGTCTTCTCAGCTAGACTGTGACTTCTGACATCAGTGATGCTTCATGTTTTCACAGCCCCTTGAAGGGAGATGCTGGACACAAAATAGTGTAATATTTCAGTGACTTGCTGCGTGATAGAAAAAAAGAAAGCCTTTTTGTAAATGGAGATCTTCGTATATTAGATCTGCTTTATGTAGAAATTTTAAAAATCTTTCATTCATTCATTCAGTCACGCATACGCACGCATGCACACACACATGTACACACTCTCATACAGGGCTGGTCACAGGCATAGGCGCATAACCTTCCTCTTAGAACAGAGATGTGTTCCTGCAAAAAGCATGCCCACCAATGTGGACAGTCAAGCTGATGGCTCATAAAAAAGGAGCCAATCTGCTTGGATCGAGACTGGGCATCCAGACCACATGGATCACGTGTCCACTTTCCCAGGCCTGGCGTGCTGCTTGGAAAACACTTGTTGGGTGAGTCGTGGTCATATATCTATTGGATTCAGCTCTGCTTCCTCTTGCTCTGCTTTGTGTTGACTTTATGTGAACAGTGGATTGCTGGCCTCTGGGTTAAGAGGAGTTATTTAATGCACACAGGCCAATGGACAACCGCTAACTCTTGCGAGTTCAGGGGATCTAATATCTTGGGAGGATTTATACCAATTACTTAACTGCCTGAATACCAACCTTCCTATTATCTTTATGATAAGATGAGCTTGGGTCTCACGTTTATCCTGAGAAGACAGCCTTATCCAAATCATCTATATTTTAGCAGGCAGTACCAAATTTCAGGCCTCAGAAACACATTTTAAATAATTCTTGCCATGCCACATATTTTAAGTATTATTAAAAGGCCACTTTCTTACTTTAAAAAATATGTGTGCAGTAGATTTTGTGAAGCCTATAACAAGTCTATGAAAAATTGATTGTTTTCCCACGGGTATAGGTTCCGATTTCTATTCTGCTTGCCAAATGAAAACTCTAGTATGCGTGGGTCCTTTATCTTATTTATGCCCTCTGAATAGAATCACCATGTTCCCAAACAAAGAGGAATGGGTTACTCGGATTGAATAGCCTAATCCCTTCCTGTGGTGGGCAAAGGAGTTTGTGCAGGAAGCATAGATTTCCCTTTCAAATGCCTCGTTTTCTTACTCTTTGCCTTTCAGTCATCAGCTCCATGTAAACTGGGTCAGAATATAACATGGGTGCTGAGGTGAGTTTCAGCTGCTGGTGGAATGTGCGTTTGATGGAAATAGGTCTCTTTAGGACCCAAGGATGATGCAGAGAGAGGTTTACAGTCAAAGATAATAATCGTTCTGTCCTTTAGTTAGCATTCCAGATTTTTTTCTTTTTTGTAACTGAAGAGTATGTGCCAATGGCCCCCACATACTTTCATCTCAGTTCTCTGGCCCTCATTGCTACAAGCTGGTTATGGCGTTGGCTGCTTTCCCAGCATTCATTCTCTCCCTGATCATGAACCATGGCTCAGCACCCTGGTTGAGGGATAGGGAGGCATGGGGTATCATCATGCTCCCCTGTGCCTAAGTCTCTCCTGAATTACTCCCTCTCCACCCTTCCATCTGAGAGTCCTGGATACTTGTTAAGCCCCCAGAACAGACAAGGTGGGGGAGTTGGGCACCTTGTGCAGGTGACAGTGGCATAGATATAGCGCCTCACCCATAACTAAGGTGGGAGTAGAAACAGCCTTCTGGGCTGGGTGGCGGGTGCGCACACAGCTCTCACTTCACAAACAAGGATGAAATAGGCAACACACAGGGCCTCAAGAGACCGTCGTGATGAGTAACTCTGAGTACAGGGGCCACGGCGGTGCTCTGTAAGCTTGGACACTTACACTGGGGCTACATTGTGGACATCTCAAGGACCGTGGTGGTGAGTGTGAACCGATTCGGCCTTGAGGGGCCAGGAGGGTTTTTCAGCTGGAGACTTTTGAGAGTGTGATTTGACCCGAGGCTTTTGAAATTGTCTTAAAGAGAATTGAGAAGTTGTCCTGTTTAGTGGTTTTAAACGTTTGCTTTGATGATCTCCCCGAGGGGCTGTTCTGGTGGGAGGATCTGGGGAAAGAAGCCGAGAGGCTGGGACCTTGGGCTCCTTTTCCCACTGATTCAGCAGTTCTGCCTCTGTTTTACTTCTTGAGCTGCCAGGTAAGGGTCCTTTCATCCATCCTTTCCTCCTTTCCTCCCTTCCTGTGGTTAAACACAGAAGTTGGAAAATTTTGTTAACTGTTTTTAAGTGTACAGCTCAGTAGTGTTAAGTATACTCAGTGTTAAATAGATCTCCAGACTTTATCCTCTGGCAAACTGCAACTCTAGTCTCTTTAAATAACAATTCCCCCTTTCCACCTCCCTCCAGCCCTCGGTAACCACCATCCTACATTGTTTCTATGAATTTGACTAGCCAAGTAAGATTTCTTTTCAAAAAGCAATCAAGCAGCTGAGAAGGTTTGATAGCCTCCTGATGTATCCACCATTCCTCACTGTCTGCGCCCGACCCCCAGACAGTGAGGAAACTGAAATCCCAGAGGTCCTGGGAGGCCAAGGTGGCCACACAACACAGATGTTAACCACACGGATACTTAAGCCAGAGTGCCAGGTTCAGATCTGGGTTCTGATGCTCTGTATGTGATACTGGGTTAGTGATTTAACTCAGTGCCTCAGTTTGCTCATCGGTTAAAGGGACATGATGGTAACAGAATCTACTTTATAGCCTTGTTGTGAAGATTAAGTGAGGTAATCTATATAAAGCCCTTGGAATAGGGCCTGACACTTATATACGTGTCTGCTGTGATTGTTAAGTGACTTCCTAGCATGACACAGTTCCTTTTAAGGAGAGCTGTAACTTTGGGCGTACAACTAGCTTCCGTGGTGCATTTCTTTTGAGTTTCCACTTAAGACTGAATAGATAGAGAGTTGTGACTGGCAAGATTTCCTCCTACACATCCCTCTCTCTCATCTAGGGCCTGCCATTGACCTTGAAGGATGCTCCATCAATATCTTAATCCTCTGGGAGAAAGTCATGCAGTTCATATCATACAGCACAAGAAGGACAGTTATCCAATGACATTAATTCAACAAATATTTATTGAATGCTTTGATGTAAGGACACCTGGGTAGATGCTGGGGACACTGAGCAAACCAGCCCCAAATCCCTGCTCTTGAGGAGCTTGTGTTCTCTTGGGGCAAACCTTTGTAATGCAGCCCTTTTAATAAAGGAAATGTTTTTCCTGTACTCATCTAGCCAAGGAAGATGAAAAGTTTGCTTTAAAATATTCAGGTTTGGAAATGAACGCTCTAGACCTGTTGCTGATGGTGCTTTTGAAAACCGGTTCATAAAAATAGATACTAAAAATGGTGTAGAAATACTGGTGATTTCAGATTTGAGGCGATTTTTCAGATACAAAGTTTGCAAGTCAGTTTATCTCCAGTGCTTATTCTGGGGTTGCATGTTCAGTACAGTCCCTCATACTTAGAACTCGGTAAGGACAGCATAAGACTCACTTTACCTGTGCTTCAGTCAGATGTCAGGAGGAATGTGGGATTCCTCCTGCCTATGCCTCTCCTGGGCTTCATCTTTTCCTCCTCAATGTGGGCAGATGACATTCAGACTCAGAGGAAGCAGAAGCAGGGGTAATGCAGTTGGGACTGATCTTCTAGAGGAAAGAAAATAGGAATTGCCATCACAGGCTGCTGGGGCTTTCCAGGTACAGGAAAAGATCTGCGGTACAGATATCATGCTGCTTGCTACCTCCTTAGCTATTTGGGGCATAGCCGGTGCTGTAAAGTGCAGCTCTTCTTTCTTGAGATCCTACAAGTACTTCATCGGTAGGTACTTCCCAACACAGCATTTCCAGGGTGCCACTGCTAGTCAGTCAAGGTTGTTGGGTGACAGGCATCCCATGTACTGTTAGAAACTGCTGGGACTGGTGTGGTGGCCTTAAAGCTAACAGACACAATCACCAGCAGCCGTGGCCCATTGTTCATTGCCCACTATCCCCATTTCTTTCCCATTAAGAGACTGCTCTTTTGTTCAGGTAGGGTGGAGAATCCTTGATTTTAGGGAACAGGGGCCCTGCTTTTAACCCCAAGGGATGAAGCATGGAGGTCTGGGCCAGTTGTACTAAACCCATTCCCAAACCTAAACCCAAACCCACCCTCCTTTACAACTCTAAGTGTCAGTGTGACACTGGCCAACGAATCTGGTGGTTTATAGGAAATATTTTTTTTAACTTTCCAATATAGGACTTCCCTCGTGGCGCAGTGGTTAAGAATCCGCCTGCCAATGCAGGGGACACAGGTTCAAGCCCTGGTCCAGGAGGATCTCACATGCCGCAGAGCAACTAAGCCCGTGCACCACAACTACTGAGCCCGTGTGCCACGACTACCGAGCCCGTGTGCCTAGAGCCCGTGCTCCACAGCAAGAGAAGCCACCACAATAATAAGTCTGCACACCGCAGTGAAGAGTAACCCCTGCTCGCCGCAACTAGAGAAAGCCCGCACATAGCAATGAAGATCCAATGCAGCCAAAAAAAAAAAAAAAAAAAAAAAAAAATTCCCATATAAAGGCAGAACGTAATGAAGTAGACTTATGCCCCTCCTTCTTCCCAAGGTGGAATGCTCTTGTGATGATACAATATCTGGAGCAGTAGCAGCCAATTTACAACCCTAAGTTTAAAAAATATATGAAAATCAGAGAAACCAAGTGAAGCCTGACTGGCAGGGTGTCACCAAAACTGGACTGCCTGCTCCCAGATTTCCTGTTACATGAGACGATTAGATGTCTTTATCACATGTGTTAATCTGGTTCTGTTACTGGAGACTGGAAGGATTCTAACTGATGCAGCATTTTAATACTCATCTTTGAGATTAGATGTCCACATCACAGACGGGTTTCCATTATTGTGACTATTATGTAACCAAGAGAACACATGGCCTAAATGCACTGAGTCGTCTGACTTTTGACACAGGATCACTGGGCTTTAGTGCTGGGGGAACAACTTTAGAGAACTTCGAATCCCGGGTTTCCTACCTTAGGTTCTGTGAAACTTGTAGGCCCGTAAGTCACTTCCACCTAGAAGGGTTCCATGCCCAATTAAGTTTGGGAACACCTCCTATGACATCCCCCTCTCAGAGGAACAGGTTATGTGTCTATAGTTCCATTCCATCTGTCAGAGCTTTTGTTCATGACCCCTTTTCTTGCTTGTTTGGACCTCTGCAGTAGCCTTATTTCTAGTATCCCCACATCCCCTTATTCCCCACCGTCTTTGATTCATCTTACGTGTTGCCTCCATTCACTCATGGCTGAGCACATGCTGGACTCTGGCACTGTTCTAGTTGCTGGGGACGCAACAGTATCCTGCCCTCATGGAGCTTATATTCTAGTCAAGGGAGCGATGTAGTAGCAAACAAAAAAATACAGAGAGAAATATGCAGTATAGTAGAGAATAAAAGCTTTGGATAAAAACCAATCAAGGACGGGAGAAGATGTACAATTTTGAATAGAGTTTCAGGGCAGGCGTTTCTGCGAATGTACATTTAGGTGGAGGCCCAAGGAAAAGCTCTTCAGGGAGAGGGAACAGCATGTATAAAGGTTCTGAAGTGGGAGAAGATTTGTGAAAGAATGAGGAGAGAATCATGGAGTGGAGGGAGGAGAGGAAGTAGTGGGGCCTGTGGTCAGCTGAGGAGTGGAGACCAGTCATGCGATGCCTGCTGGACCCCTGCAGGGACGTGGCTGTGCTGATGGAGGTGGGACGTGTCAGGGAAGTTCTGAGCAGGGGAGTGATGTTAACGGACATATATTTTAGAATGGTGTGTCTGCTTGCTGCGGTGAGAGTCGATTACGGAGGTGGTGCCAGAAGGGAAGTAGAGAAGACCCAGTCGCAGGTCACTGCAGTAATCCAGGCAAGAGATGATGGCTTGGACCCCGGGTGGTTGCAGGGGGAGAAGTGAGAATTGACTGGATTCCAGGTGTCTTTTTAAAAAATATTTATTTATTTATTTTTTGGCTGCATCGGGTCTTAGTTGTGGTAGGCGGGATGTTTTGTTGCGGTGTGTGGGCTCTTGGTTGCAGTGCACGGGCTTCTCTTTAGTTGTGGCCCGCAGTCTCATTAGTTGTGGTGCGCGGCCTTAGCTGCCCCACAACATGTGGGATCTTAGTTCCCTGACCAGGGATCAAACCGATGTCCTCTGCATTGCAAGACAGATTCTTAACCACTGGACCACCAGGGAAGTCCCTCCAGATGTATTTTGAAAGTAGTGACAGGATATCATGACAAATTGGACATAGTTATGTGAAAATGTAGGATCAAGGGTGATTGTAAGCTTTTTTTAAACTATGCAACTAGAAGGATGGACTTGCCTTTTATATGATAGGGAAGACTCTGGGAAGAGCAGGTTGGGGGGTGCAGACAGGAGCTCAGTCTTGGACAAGCTTGAGATGCTTGTTAGACATGTAAGTGGAGATGTTTAGTAGTCACTTACATATAACCCCTCATAATGCACATCTGGAGTTTTTGGTCGACCTACAGGCTGAAGAGGCAGTCAGCAAATCCACCGTACTAAGTGCAGTGAGACTGGCTGAGAACACCTAGGAGTTAAGGATAGGTGGAGAAGAGAAGAGGTACAAGGACTGAGTCCTGGAATGCTCCAGAGTTTACAGATCGGGGGTCAGTAAGAGCCTGAAAAGGAGCAGCTAGAGGGAAGAGGAAGAGTAAGACATGGAGGAAGCTGAAGACATTTCCAGGAGGATGGAGTGATCAGCTGGGTCACATGCCACTGAGGACTGAGAAGTGACCCGGGATTTAGCAAGGAGAGGTCACTTATGGGATTCACAGGGAAGTCTTGGTGGAATGGTGAGGGCAAAAGTCAGAGTGGAGCAGAGGAGAGGGACAGTGAGTCTAGACAAGTCCTGGAAGGAGTTTTGCTGTAAAAGGGGAGACAGATGGGAAGGTAGCTGAAAGGGAAAGTGGGTCCAAGAGAATATTTTGTCACAGCAAAAATTATACTAAGCAAAATTAAATGGGCAAGGAAGATTTTATTCAAGCTATTGCAATAGGGAAGAGAGGCCAGATCTCAGTCTGAGCCCAACTCAGCTGAAGCAGAGGGTGGAAGGATTCTAAGGGCTGTAGTGACAGGGAGCTGTAGGCCATCCATGTTTGCTAATTGGTTTTACCCCAAGGAAAAGTAAACTTCTCATATCTCAGTGATAGGAGGGAGTTTTACAACTTGGAGCAAGGTGCCCACTGAGGTTAGGCTCCTACCCTTTCCACTTTCATAGAAACTGGGTGATGAAGGTGCTGCCCCCTTGGATTGTATTTCAAGAGGAGTTTCCCATGATGTGGAAAAAAACAGTCCTGGGCTGAAAACCAAGAGGCTCTTAAAAAGATGTATGCACTTTTTAAAGGGGGCAGAGAGAATTTACACATTTTCTAAAGAAAATGCTTTAAGAAAAGGGAAGTCAGGGAGAATCCTATCTCAAGTTTAGTCAGCTTGAGGGGATTAAGGCCATCTTGGCCAGTTTCTAAACCAGATACATCATCTTCCTATGAAATTTCTGACATCTTCAGGATAATCAAGACTCTTTCCTAGTCTGCTACAGCCTCATCTGTATCCACCCTGCCTCTTCCTGAGGCCTACTGATACCCCCAGCACTGTTGGCTGTGTCTGGACCACTCTAGAAAGTGATGTGCAGCCTTACCTCTTCTGACCTGTTCCTCTTCTCTAGGTACCTTTCAGGGCCCTCACTGTGCAGGGCACAGCTCTTTTCTCATCTTCTCTGTGGGACTCTCCCTGACACTAGGGCATTTTATTTCTAATACTTGGCATGCTATGCAGCTAGTGTTTATTTTGAGTACAGGTCTTACAGCAGTTTCCACTGCCTAAGAAGTATGTGTGATACAAAGGAAGTAATTGCCTATGTTTCTGCTTAATGGCAAGAATTTGATTCTGAGTCTGTAAGTCCTCCTAGGACTATATTTAATAATTTGGCTACTATGAAATATGCTGGTTGAGATCTCATGACTTTGAGGCTTCACCACCATATGGATTCTGAGTAAAGAAGTTCACAAATGATTCCTATTTTAGATTGTATGATGATACACAGCCGTGCCAGAGCCAGTTTCTATTCCCCAGCTGTGTGAGTTGAGTGTGTGTAACTCCACGAATACAGACTGACAAGCTGGTTTAATATCACCTCGAGAGAGGGCTTCGGCTACAGAGTTGTTGGACTGATGACGTAATATAGCTTTGCAGGCTGTAATAGGTTTGGCAGGAGGTTTCATGGGGTATGGGGCTTTAGGGTTCAACTTCGGAGCCTCTGAGAAGGGCTGATGCTTTCACCTGTAACTGTGCTGGGGGCTCCCTATGATTAGAGCTTCAGACCTTTGAATGGGGTTAGAGAGGGAAAACAAGGCTTTAGAGTTAGCAGGAGACAATGAACATGAATTAAAAAAACAACAGTAAGTGGTCACGGAGCTGGCAAGAGTGCAGGAAATGAGACAGAATTAGTTCTTACTGACAACTTGAAATTGCCTGGAACATGATAAAAATCCAGCAGCCTGTGAAAAGCAGACTCACAGTGACCACTGGGTGGTGTGATATTTGCAATTTGTCTGGACACAAATTTAGAGAAGCCAGCAGAGATTTAACCTAATAAACAGCTTTTGACTGGTGCAAAGGTTTTGAAAAGAGGGCTCAAAATTAGCTTCAACCTAGGGTTCTCTTTCTCCAGCAATCTTGAAATCAGTAGAACTGAAATTTGTCGATTACCCATTTTTCCCTTCAAACATCTGTTGCTGTTTTGCTGTCCTTACAATGAATTATAAAAAGTCGTAGTGTCTTTTCCTATTGAATGTTCCTTGTGGATTGCTTCTATGCTTTTTATCCTCTCTGGTGGCATTTAACAGTGTTGGCGTGGCCCTCAAATTTTTGATTAACTACAGGAAACTCTTATCCTACTAAAGTTACTCTTCTAACAGTTGCAGTGGTTGCTGAGCATATAGGAACTCCTCAAGGAGTTTCAGTCTCTAGGAAGAGGCAGATGATCAGCCCTCAACTGCAATAGGTTCAGAGAGGTGTTGGATTGTATTTGGTGGCTACGTCTTGGCAGAGCAGGGATCGTGTAGGGCTCCTAACTTTATCCCCCAAATGTCGGTAGATGGAGCTTTGCTCAATGGTTAAAAAAAAAAAAAAAAAAAAAAAAGACTCCCAAGGAGATGGATGTGTTGAGAAAGGGAATTTCAGACACAGGGGAAAGCAAGTACAGAGTCGCAAGAGTATGAACAGATCTCCAGGTTTACATGATGGCCGGGTGGTGGAGGGCTGCGTGTCGAAGTGCCAGTGGAGGTGGCTCAGGTCGGGAAGGGCGCCCTCTGAAGGCCACGCGGAGCAGCGCAAGTTCGTGCATACAGCAGGTGCTCACAAGTGTTTACAACGTGGCTGAAGGAACGAAAGGAAGGACTTCAAAGCAGGGTGGGCCCTGATTAGATTCGTTTTAAATTTCTCCTGCCTGCCACTGTGAGGAATGGTCTGGAAGTGTTGAGTCCGGAACAGAATCCTCACGGGGTGGGGGGATAGTGTCCCCCAAGGGACACTGGGTAACGTATGGAAGTGTTGTAGGTTTTATAACTTGGGGCTTGTTACTGGCATCTAGGTACACATCTTAGAATGAAGAGGACAGCTCCTACCCCGACCCCCCCAAGTTATCCAATTCCAAGTGCAGATAGTGCTGAGGTTGAGAAAGCCAGGTCTAGAATGAGAACATCCTTAGCACACAGGTTGTAAATTTACTGAAACTACTACTGAAATATATAGAGAAAATGTTTCTTAAATTTGCTTAGAGCTGGTCTGATATTCCTCAAGAGCCCCACTTACCAGGTTGAAGGAAAAAAATGAACGCTATTAAGTCTAATGTGGTTTAGAACTTGGTAGGATCCAGTAATTGTAAAGTCCCTTTAGAGTGTGATCAGTCTTTGGGAGATAATTGCACAGTCCCTTCTATTGCCATACCCCCTCCTTCATTTTTCCTGATCTTCTCCAATTTAGTATCAGAGTTTATGAGGGGGGCTCATGAGATCTCATGGTGCCTGGAAAATTCTTTGAGAACGTCAGGGACCACTGTTGGGTAGAACTGCCATCCTATGATTTTCAACCTAGACTGGCCCAGCAATATATTTTTTTGTTTACATATTTGGGTTCCATGTAAAATTTTGAGAAAAGGGCTGTTCTGCTAAAAAAAAAAAAAACCCAGAAAACAAAATGCTGATCCAATACACCTTTGAGGCCACCTTCACTGGAATGTGAATTAAAGGCTTAGACTGGTGTCCTGTGACACATCAAGGCATTTTTTGGGGCATCATGACATTTGTTTCTAGGTTCTGTTCCTGAGAATTGGGCTGCCCAAACCTTTTAGTCATGTACAATTTTTTCATCATTGTGCAGATGTGGATAAAATCTTTTCATCATGGTCAATATGTTCTTTACAAATGTAGCGATTTCTCATTGAAAACTGCCCTCCTGAGGGAACATAATAGATTTCATGGTTCCCCAATTAAGAGGGAAGGTGCTAACTAGCTGCTGTGTTGCTCCAAGTACATCATTATAGTAACTGCTTCCCTTTAAGGAATTAAGAGCTGGTATTACAGCCTTAAATTTCCCTTTTCATGTCAATAAAAAGACATTTTCACACTTGCTCTGTGAATATGGTTTCTTCAGTAACTCCTTCTGCATGGCTGAGTCTCTTCTGTTTCACCTGCAAGATTAGAGGACAGTTAGATGAGAAAAGTCTTTTGGAACAGGGCTGCAAAGGGCTTATGATGAGGCGTTAATAAGTGTCAATTACCATGAATATAATAGCAGTCCATATTTGTTGCTTGCTTACTATGATCTCAGCATTGCTCTGAGCACGTCTCATTTGTTAACTCGAATCCTCACCGCAGCCCTACAAGTAGGTGCTGAGACGGGGAACCGAGACGTGAGGAGGTCAAGGTCACACTTGACCGGACTATGATTCAAACCCCTGTGGCCTGGTTCCAAGGTCCAAGTGCTGGGTTTTCTGTGTGTACTGATTTTTCTCTCTGCTTTAATGCTTTCCGAGTCAGGATCATCCATCTGCCTACACTAGAAAAGCAACATCATGTCATCAGTGTCCTTAAGCAAAGATTAGGAACACTTACATCTCCTTGCCTTGCACTTTAAATATCTATTAGGGGGGTTTGGTGAAAATTATTCTTCTAGATATCGAGCTGTTAGCGCCAGAACTCTTTCCATTTTATGACTGTCCCATTGTCATGGGTCATCTACCCTGGATTTGTGTGGCTCAGGGACGGGGGTCTAGCAGGGCATTGATGATTCATTCATCCATGCACTTAGCAAATATTTAAAGTCCATGATGGACACAGCACGTGCCAGAATTCTGGGGGTTACAGAGAGATATGCCTGCTTCTTCCAGAAGGGTTTGATGTCAATATATTTGGTAAAGAAAGAAGACACACATTTATTAAGCACCAACTGTGTACCAAATACTGTGCTAGGCATCTTACGTTTGTTCTTATTGGATTTCTCTAACAACCTTGAGAGGTAGGTACTATCTCCATCTGATGGATGGAAAACAATCTCAGAGACTGAGGCAATTGTTTAAGGTCACACAACCAAAATAAGGGCAAAGCTAGGAATCAAACTGGATTTGATTTTAATCTGGAGCAGATTAAAAAAGAAAAAGCTTTAATGGGATCTATTATGTACAGATCTCCCCACATCCAAAGAAAAGAAGAACGAGTTATTTCTGGAGAACAGTGTTCTTTCAAACCACTTTCCATGGAATTCATTCCAGAAGTTGTTTCTTCCAGGAGTGGTGGAGGGGAACCAGATTGTTTGGTAGTCCAGTGTGAGGAGTGCCATTTTCTCCTCAGTGGTCCACAGTGCTCATTAGCATGGTGAGGCCCCAGAAGTACTGCAGAAGGAAGTGTTTTGACTTTGTTTAATCCATGCAGTGTTGCCAAACTTCAAGGTGATCAGCAGAAGACCAGCTTGGGAAATTGTGATTTGAAGGAAGGAAGCCTTAGGGGGAGAAGCAAGAATATGGATAGACTACCCCTGGATAGTTAAAGCCTCCTTGGGTCACATAGAGGCTGAGGGAGAGCGGATCCAAACCGTGCAGCACAAACTCTTCTCTGCCAGGAGTAGTTTTATCTGTAAGGTCACATTTGCTGCCTGTTTTATGTGTGTGTGTGTATATATATATATATATTTTTTCAATTTATTTATTGGTTGAGGTACAATTCTGAAAGCATAAAACTCACCTTTTAAAGTATACAAATTTGGTGGTTTCAGGATATTCATAAGGTTGATATAAGGATATTCATAAGTACAGCCATCACTCTGATTCCAGAACATTTTCATCACCACCAAAAGCAACACTGTACTCATTATAGTCACTCTCCATCCCCCTCCACCCCACTGCCTGGCAACTGCCAATCTACTTCTTGACTCTGGGTTTGCCTATTCTGGACACATCATATAAATGGAATCCCGTGTGGTCTTCTGATGCCTGGCTTCTTTTGATTAGCCATATGTTTCAAGGTTTATCTGTGTTAAAAGTATGTATCACTACTTCATTCCCTTTTATGGCTGAATAATGTTGCACTGTTGGGTATACCATCTTGCATTTGCTGTTTGAGAAGGAAAGATGGTAGCCGGAGAGGACCCTGTCTTCTCTGCGACTGGGGAAGGGTGTGAGGTGGACAGCTATCGTTTCTGCCCCTCTGTTCCTTGCTCAGAGGCTGTATAAAAGCTGATCCTCAGGCCAGGGCAGGGGAACCAGGCCTGGTCCTTCAGAAGCTTGGATCCAGTTCAGGTATGTGACCCAAGCCATATCTGGATTGGTGGGAACAGTGGCTGTCCCTTGGCTGGGGTCGCTGCGGGACAGTGTGCTAACCTTTGTCAGCACTTGCAGAGAATCTGCCTGAGTGTGGCTGTGACATAAAGGAAAGCAGGGGTCTTGTAACCCTACCTGAAACAAGTGGGTCGTGTGAAACCCTTAGGCGGTGTTTGACTGGTGATGTTAACCAGTAGAATGTTTAAGGTGGGTAGGGCTGACTGCTCTCTAACCTGCTTCCAGATGATAAGGAAAACTGGCCTCACACAAATTCTATCACGTATACAGACAGCTAATGAGTACATTGAAGTGTGAGCAGGAGCTGCGTGGTTTGATTTACTCTATTAGCTTTGTGAATTTAAACATCCTGATTGTTTTAGGTCTGCAGTAAAGAGTCTGACTTCCTTTTTTGATGTTTGCTGAGAACTTGTAAGCCTCTTTCCTTCCTCTTCCCCTCCTGTCCCACGTGTGGGTAAGCAGGTCAGAAAGCCTGGGTGCTCCTTCCTTTGGTGAGGGGACAGGATTCAAACCATGCACCCCTTTCCTTGTGCAAACTCTCTCCCTATCCTCACCTCCTAATCACAGTAAGAACCCGGGCCACTCTCCCTTTTTTTTTTTTTCAGTCTTGACCTCCGAATCCAGTTTTGGGTGGGAGTCCATCCTGTGTCTGCAGAGTGGCCACATCAAGGTCTTTGTGTGGAAGGTTCACTTGAGGTAGAGGTGATGGTATCCCAGAGGCAAGATTCTTTTCCGTGAAGATCAGCATAAATAACTAGAAGTCTTCCAAACCCATGGCTTGGCACATGCCTGGTTAGGGATGAAGCCCTGGGAGGGGATCGCCAGGGGTAAAAGCCATAGGTCTTGAATAGATGATAAGCAAACATTATTCTTGTAAGGGGAGGGACATCTCAAAGATTTGCCAGTCCACATACCTTGAATATCTTTAACTTGACCGTTAAGAACTTAATCCGGAGACCGCTGTGGCGGCGGCAACATGGCGGACGTGTTAAGTGTTGGCGTGAACCTGAAAGCCTTTGCCCAGGCCATCAGTGCCATCCAGGCACTGAGCTCCAGCATGAGCAGGGTGTTCGACTGCCTGAAGGATGGCATGCGGAACAAGGAGACGCTGGAGGGCCAGGAGAAGGCCTTCATTGCGCACTTCCAGGACAACTTGCATTCGGTCAACCGGGACCTCAATGAACTGAAACGTCTGAGCAACTTGGTCGGCAAGCCTTCTGAGAACCATCCTCTGCATAACAGCGGGCTGTTGAGTCTGGATCCCATGCAGGACAAAACCCCTCTCTACAGTCAGCTCCTTCAGGCCTATAAATGGTCAAACAAGTTGCAGTACCATGCAGGTCTGGCATCTGGCCTTTTGAATCAACAGTCGTTGAAACGTTCTGCTAACCAGATGGGAGTATCTGCTAAATGAAGACCAAAGGCTCAACCCACAACTCTTGTCTTACTGCCTCAATATGTTGACGACGTGATAAGCCGCATTGACAGGATGTTCCCTGAAATGTCCATCCACTTATCCAGACCCAATGGGACGTCTGCCATGCTTCGCATGACCTTGGGAAAGGTGTTGAAAGTGATTGTCGTCATGCGGAGACTGCTCATTGATCGAACGATAGTAAAGGGGTATAATGAGAACATCTACATGGAAGATGGCAAGCTTGATATATGGTCCAAATCCAACTATCAAGTATTCCAGAAAGTGACGGACCATGCCACCACTGTCCTGCTCCACTGCCAGCTGCCCCAGATGCCTGACGTCGTGGTCCGTTCCTTCATGACCTGGTTAAGAAGGTACATAAAGCTGTTCCAGGCCCCGTGCCAGTGCTGTGGGAAGTTTCTGCAGGACGGCCTTCCCCTGACGTGGAGGGACTTCCGAACCCTTGAAGCCTTCCATGACACCTGCTGGCAGTAGCCCTGCCCCAGCCCCGGGCCAGCCCGCAGACTCCCCTCCAGCACCTTCCCAGACAAGCCCTTAGTCATAGTGATGTCTCAGACGTGTCTTTGCGGCCCGGATAGCAGTACCGCCGCCTGCTCACTTCTGCAAAACAGCATGTTGTGCACTAAGGCCGAGCTTCTTGAAGAGCAGACTCCGTCGCTGTTAATGGGACTGTTGTACACCTGAGCTGGCACGTGGAAGGCAAAGGGACCATCTTAGGACTCGCTATAAGGAAGTTAAGCAGCATGTTCTCCTGTGTATGTTCGCAGTGCCAGTCCATTGACCCGCCTGGATCCATGTTCTAAGTCATTTTATAGTTGGAATGAGCCTTTGTGTCGTGCTGAGCTTTTTGGTTTGTTCCATAACTTATTTTTATAAGCAATAAACATTTTGTACCCAGAAAAAAAGAAAAGGACTTAATCCTAAGATTCATCATGTTAATTAATTAGCCACTATCTTCTTACTCTCACTGCTAATTGGCAAAGCCTTGGTGTTGACACAGATTTGGATAATAGAACTGTGTGTAGTTGTCTCTTGTAGGTTCCCTTGTTTTGTATAATGTTTCCCTTTTTTGGTATAAAGGCTACAGATTGTGCCTAGAGTTGAAGCTTAACCAACATAGACATGATTTCATATGTCTGTGCTAAAGCATTTGAAAATTACAGATCTTGGGCTTCCCTGGTAGCACAGTGGTTGAGATTCCGCCTGCCGGTGCAGGGGACACGAGTTCATGCCCCGGTCCGGGAAGATCCCACATGCCACGGAGCGGCTGGGCCTGTGAGCCATGGCCGCTGAGCCTGTGCATCTGGAGCCTGTGCTCCACAACGGGAAGAGTTCTTCAAGCGTCCAGAGACAAAAAGCTAATCACTTGCATGAGAGTAAAAATTAAGCTTATCCCCAAGTTCTTCACTACATTGCATACCAGAGGAACACAATCTGTGTTTTCAGAAAAAGAAAGTGGAACACATGAATATTATTAATAATGAAGGTATCATTCAAATATAAAAGCAATAATGGGAAGACATTCTCAAACATGAAAGGAATCAAGAATGTGGCACCTATGAGTCCTTCTTGGGTGGGAAAAGAACAAAATAAAACTTCTTGACAATGGAGGCAGCCAAGAATTCGATCAAAATAAAGAATTTAGTGATAGAGAAGCCACGGTAGTCATGAAACAAATGGGAGATTTATGTTAAAACAAAAACAAACAAAAAAACATCTCTGCTGAGACAGTAACAGTTAATTCTGGAAGGTGAAAGTATGGATGATGATTATTTTTTTCTTTGTACTTTAAATTTTCCTCCTTTTTTTTTTTTTTTTTTTTTTTTTTTTTTTTGTGGTACACAGGCCTCTCACTGCTGTGGCCTCTCCCACTGTGGAGCACAGGCTCTGGATGGGCAGGCCCAACATCCATGGCTCACGGGCCCAGCTGCTCCACGGCATGTGGGTTCCTCCCAGACCGGGGCACAAACCTGCGTCCCCTGCATCGACAGGCGGACTCTCAACCACTGTGCCACCAGGGAAACCCACAGCACTATTTTCGATAGCTATAAGGTAGAGGCAACCCAAGTGTCCACTGACAGAGGAATGGATAAGCAAAATGGGTTTATCCATACAATGGGATATTATTGTTCAGCTTTAAAAAGGAAGGAAATCCTGACATATGCTACAATATGGATGAACCTTGAGGACCTTATGCTAAGTGAAAGAAGCCAGTCACAAAGGGAAAAGTACTGTACGATTCCACTTACATGACGTAGATACCTAGTCAGATATCTAGTCAGATTCAGAGACAAAGTAGAATGGTGCTGTTTAGGATATCCCAGGATACCCCTCCAGGCAGCCACCATGGCTGAACACTTTGAAGAAACAAGCACATGTCCTGTGTGCCTGGCCTTCACTGAGAAGCCCGTGTACTTGAAATGTCCCTCCTGATGGCGGTCATGGAGCAGTGGACCACACATATGCCAGCGGGGCTGGCCAGGTGCCATGTGACCACACAGGTAAGCAACACAGGAGGTTCAGTGCACACACAAACCAGGGAGAGGTTTTCCTAATAAGGAAGAAGAATGTAGGGCCAAGCAACACAGGGGGGACTGTTCCAGTCCCAGTGCACCAAGCCCGCAATCCCAGAGAAGTTGTGGGTCTTTCAGTGGTGCTTTCCCAACAGTCGCTACAGGTGCATCTTACGCAGGCTTGGGCATCATCGTTAGTGTGAAAAGCACGCAGAGAGTCCACATGCTTCTGGTCAGCTCATAGATGCTGAGCACAGAAGGCAGCACCTAGGACAACTGGGTCACCTTCTGCCAGTTCTGGGTCATCACTCCTTAGAAACCGGCCCAACGCACATAAGTTTAGTGCATTTGGCAGCATTATCGCCAGGAGCCCTAGAAATCCTGAAATCCTTGAGCTATGCACCCTGGGGACAGTGACAAATAAGAACTCAAGGTGCCTGGTGCCCATCCCCCTTGCCACAGCTCTCTGGCGCAGCCATGTTGGAGAGCATTGCTACTCACCCTCATCTCCCCTCCAGAGTGGACTAGCCCACCTCTGGACTGCTACCCGAGCAAGGATAGCCACCTCTCTCAATGAATACACACATGTGACAAAGAAAAGGAAGACTGGAGGTAAAAATAACATATGGCTACTAAGGGTTATTTTTATTTTTATTTTTAAAAAATATTTATTTATTTATTTGGTTGCACTGGTTCTTAGTTGTGGCAGGCAGGCTCCTTACTTGCAGCTCACGGGCTCCTTAGTTGTGGCATGTGAACTCTTAGTTGCGACATGCATGTGGGATCCAGTTACCTGACCAGGGATCAAACCCGTGTCCCCCTGCATTGGGAGCGCAGAGTCTTAACCACTGTGTCACCAGGGAAGTCCCATGGGTTATTTTTAAGTGGCAATATGTCAGTGTTCTCATATCTTCTGAATTTGAGTGTCTTCATGGCAGAGGATTCTCAAGAACAGTAGAATGCACTGCCTACAATTAAATCTCTCCCACCAAGAAAAGTCTTTTAAACGAGTGTGAGATCCCATGCCACAGATGGCCGATGTCATTGCACCATCATTGCATCGTGGAGACTGAAATGGTCTTGGAAGAGATCAGAAAGACAGTGGCATTCGAGATGAGCTTCAGAATGGGCAGGAGGGGCGATGGGGACCACGCCACTGAATCACAGCCTGCAGGTCAGGACCACTCGTAGACTGATTCATTCACATTGCTTTAGGTCACCTTGAGCAACAAAGCCAAACCAAGGGCTCTGTTTTTCATTTCTTTCATGTTCCTCTCCTTTGACTTCCTTCAATTCACCAAGAAGAATGGCCCAGCAGCACCTTGGTCCATGTTTGATAACCAACCATATCCACAACCCCCCACTCTGGGTCCACATCTAGCAAAGCCCCCTGAGTAATTTCTGAGAGGCGCCACCAATGTCCCGTTGGTCACTGTGGGTTCTCTTAGACCCCCACAACTCAATGCAGGACCTGTTAAAGGATCTTCCCCGTGACAGAGCAGAGGAAGGTCAAGGTAAGCTCACCTCTCTTTGATAGAAGCCCTGCTTTCTTGGTTTCTTTCCTTTTCAATCAAATTTGAAAGCTGACCAGGTACATTAGGGATGATATATACCATTTCCATGGTGGGCGGGGAAGGGGAGTATTGAGTGAGAGTCTTTTACCGACTGATAACTGATCCAAGAGGGCATTAACAAATGACAGCATCAGTCATAAACTACATGGCGGGGGAACTTTCGCTTGGCAGCAATATTCCTCCTTGGTTGAAGAACTTTGGCATCGCCGACCAAACAGGACTCGAGAGACACACCTTTCAGGAAAGCTTGTGCCTTTTCCAAAGGTGTCCTCTACCCTTGTTTTTGGGACCTTTGACCTGACCACAGCTTCCCATCTGGATTCCTAAAGTCACCAAGAGAACAGAACGAAGACCTGTGTGAACAGGTCCTCATCGTGTTTTCTTTGCAATTGCAGGTGGTGTCAGGAACAAGGGAAAGTGGGACATAGTCTGGAATCACTCACTTGCTGAGGAAAAAAAAACATGCTGGCTTTCATGGGCAGAGCTGATCTCATCCAGGTTCCAGGGGGGATTGGCCAGGAAATGAGTCCACATGGATGGGTCAGAATACAGGCCAGAGACATGGAATTCCCCAGGCCTCTTCCGCCTGGGGCCAGGAAGGACAAGTTTCTAGTTTTCACCTGTTTCTGGAAGTTGCCTGACAACCAGTCCTTGTCCACACACTGTTGGCCAAGTGTTGTCTGGCTCAGAAACACTTTTAAACTGAAGAGCCTTCACACTGCGTGGCCAGGGCAGCTGTAGAACATTCTAGTTGCAAAGAAGATGAGACAGGCATGGGCTCCAGTGGAGTTCAGGAAAGAGATGGGGGCTGATCCAAGAGTCGAGGTGGTCCTTCCTACTCTTCTTTATGACCGAGAGTCATCAATTTGAGAGTTTCTTCAAAATTGTCTTGGAATTCTCAGGCCCAAACTCTGTGTCCTCCCACTTGTGAGGACAGGAACCTTGGACGTAGGTGACCACTGCAAGGGCACTGCCTGTATCTTCCTCATTAATTCTCACCCCAGTGGTCAGCCCTAGGCAACCCGCCTTAGGCCCCATAAATGTCTAATGTACATCCCCCCACCCCGGACTGAGATCCAGTTCAGGGGTGGAGAGGGTCCCTCCTCAGCTTGTCCAGGCCTGCTAGGCCCACACCCAGCCAGGGGCCTGCCCAGGTTCTAATCCAGATCAGGAGTGCCCGGCCTTGCTCCTCATCTCTGCTGACAGGTGGGCCCCCTGCTGGGAATCCTCTAGCACCGGGGTGTTGACCTTACTGTCTGTGTCCCCAGGGCCTCACTTGGTGCCTGGCACGTGTACATGAGGCCAGGAAGAACCTACAAATGCATAGTCAGATCAGGCCATCTAACTACTCCAAAGCAAGGAGCAACAAGGGGAGGGGAGCTTATGTCTTCCTCATCTTCTGATCTCTAGTATTACACTGTCCCATGGTGGCCACAAGTCAGAGGTGTCTGCTCATATTTAAATTAATGAAAGCAAATCAAATGAAACATTCAGTCCCCCATCACACTAGCCCCGTTTCAAGGGCCCAATCGATAGAGAATATTTCCATCCTCACAGAACATTCTTTTGGGCAGCTGCCCACCACTGGATCTGTTCCTTGAAGTCATTTAACCCAAAGCATGTGCATCACGGTTGGATTTGCAGGCTAATAAGACTGGAGGCTAGAGCTAGAAGGATCTAGTGGAAATGGGGAAGTGAAGAGTTGAAGGTGAATCCTCTCTCTCGGTGAAGGTTTGCAACTGTGATCAATGTCTTGGTGAAGGGCTCTGGCTCCAGGGAGCCCAGGGAAGGCTGAGAACCCAGAGGAAGGAGTCAGATGATGCTGAGTGAGCCAGCATGGCCTCCACTGGAGGGGGAGGCACGGGTGAGACACTTTCTTTAATAACTTTATTGCTCATGTTTGTGTCTCTAAAGAATGGCTTGTGGAGAGCATACATGACTCAAGCAAGGATGAAGACTCTCCAGGTAGGGACAAACGCTCAGGTAGGATCCAATGGGCGAGGGTCCCCAGCAGCAATCAGGTTACACATGCCCCTGTGGAGACTGAGGAAGAGGGATATGAAATAAGAAAGAAGAAGGAAATATGTGTGAGGGCTTGTTTTGCTCTTTGCATATATTAATGACATAAGAGTGGGAGATAGTAAGCCTATGGCGTGCAAATGTCTTTTGCTATTTAAGATTATCTTTCCCATAAGAATTGGTCTTTTCTGCCTTTGCCAAAGTAAAGCCTTTGTTTGCATTTGGTTGGCATCTCTTGGAAATAAAGCACAAGCATTATTGGGTTGGGGTTTGGAGGTTGAGCTGGGATGAGGCCATCTGGTGGGACACGACTCCTTCACGAACACTTGAACCTGGAGACACAGTTCTTCGTGTGGGATCCCAGTGCTGGGTGAGAAGCAGACGCTCTCCCTCTGCACATTCAGGTCTTGTGGTGGCACCTTCATGTCCTATCCTCAGGTTTACTCTTGGTTTAAGGGCGCTCCCAGGGGTGGGGAGGTTAGAGATGATGTCCTCCCAGCTTCCTGCACGGGTTCCTGGGTCCTTCTGGAGAGGTGAGGGGGGAGCACACCCTGGAGCACATTTCTCGCCTCCACTGCTCACCCGCAACCCAAATCTTGGGACCAGAAATGAGGCCCATGTTCAGCTGCCCCTCGAGCCCCTCCATGGCTGGCAGGAATTCTCGAGGATGCTGTGAAGGGTTGCCGGGCTGGCCCCACACACTTGTCCTCATAGCCCTGCTGACCTGGTCCTCTGGGACTGACCTGCCCCAGGACAGAGCGTCTGGGCCAGGGGGTCGCTTCTCCTCTCAGAACCCACTGCTGCAGCCAGGCAGCACTGCCCCTGCTCCCCCATACCCCAGCCATGCCCACCCTGTGTCCTTCCCCCAGGCCAGCCCAGGTCCCCTCCTCCCCAGTCCTTCCAGGACTCCGGGAAAATCTAGCAGGTACTCTTTACTCATGTGGGCATATATCCTCCTGCTGGAGAACCCTTGTTGCATCACTTGCAGAACAAGAGAATTTGGACAAGTTACTTTACCTCTAAGCTTGTGTTCATCTTCAGAACATGTACGGGGTTGCTATAAGGTTCAAATATCTCCCAAGAACCTAAGGTCACCCCAGGACAGGACAGTCACTCACTACGTGGAACTGGTTGTCAGTCTCTCCCACAGAGCCCAGCATAACCATGGGATCATTGTAGGGGTTCCCAGGGTAGGATAGGGTGGTGGAATACCCATGATTATTCCTTCCACATTCCCATGTTGGAGAACAGTGATGGATGGAGGTTGACAAAGAGAGAGGAAATGGGCTTTTACTCAAGAGAGAAAACAGACAGGGAAGTTAAGTCATGAAGGGAGGGAGAGAGATGGAAAGCAATTTATGCAGTGACATGGGGACAGTGACGGCCTTTTTGGAGAAATGGGATGACACAGGCATTCATCCCTGGCCACAGTTATAGAGTTTGAAGGCTGGGAAATGATGTTGGAGATTAGAGACCCACCCCCTCATTGCCGAAGTGACACGATGGAGGACCTAGGCGAGAACATAGAGATGGAGACAGAAAAGGTCCAAAGGTCAGGCTTTATCCCACCAGGCACAGCAGGACCCTGAGTCCTCACCTAGACCCTGACCCTCCCCACCCTCCCCTTTCCTTTTCCAAGGTCACCCCACCGCCATTCCGGCAATGCTCCATGCAGAGCATTACTTGGTGGATTTTGAAGACTCCTAAAGAGAGAGCAACAATCTACATGTGATTTATTCCTCTTTCTAACTCTTTAAATTCTCTTTCTCTTATTCATGAGCTCCTCTTTGTAGCTCTTCCCCGTTCCCTCCTTCTCCCTTTTTATGATTCTCATCCAGAAGGACCTGGTCTCGTCCAGGCAATTGAGGTTGCTTCCAGCCTAGAGAAAAATGTCTGAACCATACCACTTGGGTCTTCTGCCCATCTGTGCCCAAGATGGGAGCACAGGCAGTTAATACAGAAGAGTGTAAAACTGCTCAGTCCTTACAACCATCATAACTGTCTGATTTTTGGTTTCTCAGTAAGTATTGATATTAGAGGTGTCCTGATAGCAAGAAACTTAATATAATGCTGTTCCTCAAACATAGTGAGAATTTATCAATCTCCCTGATTTTTTCATCACCCTCTTGTTCTTACAGAAAATTGCCAAAATCCATCTGTACTTGGAACTCTGAATTCTCTGCAGCACTCTCTTCCTGTGGTGAGCAATGCAGCTTCCCTAACAGAAAGTGTCTGCAACTTCTCCAGAGTCTCTGCTCCTGCCGTCAGTTCAGCATCAGCTATGGCCACCTCTTTCCAGACACACATGGGTAGTGCCTACCTTCACCAACATTCTAGCACAACTATTTTATCTGGAGTTACTGATCAGAGCCAGATCTCCACTTCAGCTGCTTCCTATCCAGGTGTTTTTGAGTGGGACATCACAAGAAGCACTGAAAAGAATTCTTCTTCACTCGGAGACTTTACTCTGGCACTCACTGACCAGCACACAGCTGCTTCCTCCATGTTTATGGCAGCCCAGTATGATAAAACTGCAGACACCAATAACATGGCCCCTCTATATCCATCACTTTCTGCCAGCCTTGCTCAGGGAACACCATCTCAGATTCCAAACCAGGGACATAGCCTGTCACTTCCCTACCAGGAAGGAAGCCAGGTATATTATTATAACCATGGCACACTGGGGTCTTTACTGTATGGAGAACTTGGCTCCAGCCTGCAATCCTATGGCTCTGTGTCATACACAGGAAGTAGGGCCTCTGTGCAACCAGAAATGGTAATGGTACTAAAGGAGATTCAGCCCACAAATATCTTACCACCAGCTTCCACCTCTGGAATCTACTACCCTGTGTCTGCTCAACCCATCACAGAAACAAGTTTTCAAGGTGAGTACAAACAGCAAGAAAGTTAAACAATGAGGTCAGCATTCAAAAATGGGGTCAAATCTACAGCTGAGAAGTGGTGTATAGACAGGTAGAATTTAGATCCTGAGCCTTTAATAACCACTACCTTCGCTCAGGGCTCTCTGTTTTTAGACTCTACATAAGAACACCTAGGGCTTCCCTGGTGGCGCAGTGGTTAAGAATCCGCCTGCCAATGCAGGGGACACGGGTTCGAGCCCCGGGCTGGGAAGATCCCACATGCCGTGGAGCAACTAAGCCCATGTGCCACAACTACTGAGGCTGCATTCTAGAGCCCATGAGCCACAACTACTGAAGCCCACGCACCTAGAGCCCATGCTCCGCAGCAAGAGAAGCCACCACAATGAGAAGCCCGCACACCGCAACCAAGAGTAGCCCCCGCTAGCCACAACTAGACAAAGCCCGTGCACAGCAATGAAGACCCAGTGCAGCCAAAAAATACATACATAAAATAAATAAGTTCAAAAAATAAATAAATGAGTATAAATTAAAAAAAAAAGAACACTTAATGCAGGTGGGAAGGTGGGAGGGACACTGTAAAGGTCATCTATGCTACATGTACAAGAACCCCGAGAGCATACCAATAGGTACCACATTTTTCACTGCTGTAGCCGATCATTCCCCCTGTACTACCACACTGTATCACTTCCTTCCCTAATCTACAGCTAGAGTCTCTTTGGAAGGTGTTTCAGAACTCTTGTTATGATAGTTAACTGTCCTCACTTCCTTAATTTATACCAGGATTTAAGACCTTAGGGTCCGAGATCCTGTCCAGAGCAAGCAGGCCAAGACTCTGTCTTTGTTTATCTATTTCATCAAGAAGGGCTCTACTCCTTCTCCTAGTTCATGGTGTGAAGTGTTCTTAGCCTCTCAGGAAAGTGGGGAGAATTGAACGGACTCTATATGAGAATGCTAGGCTTTGTAAAACATTTCATTTTTTAAAAATAAGACTCATTTTTTAATTGACTTATAACAATCCTATGAAATACAAAGAAAACCAAGAATCAGTGACATGAAATGATCACCAGTAAGAATTACAACAGTCACCACTTATCTCGTAGCATAGGACACTGTCCATGATCCTTAAGAAGAGTTAGTAGAAATGCCTTGCCCATCTTGCCCCTAAACACCAACACAGCAATCATGTACCTTGAAAGGTACATGATTGCTGTGTTGGTGTTTAGGGAGAGCATCTCACTTACCAAGGACTGACTTCTACCTTGATTCCTTTGTAGGGATGGAGACTTCCCTGGTGATGAAAACTTCTCTGGGATGGCAACCTCCAATCCAGACATTTTGTGTGACACCAACTCAAGAACTCCCCAAGTCCTGCAGCAGCAGAAATATTCAGATACTTGAGAGTAATCCACCACCCGAACTTGGGGACATTTCAGGGACAGCTCCAGTCCAGAGTGTCAGTAGTCTCCTGGCCCTGCCTCCAGCTCCAAGCAAGGGACAAATAGAGAGTAAGAACTTGGAGGATATTAAAGCCAAGCTTTCAAGGCCTCTGGATGCCTACCAGATCCCAAGAGAAAACCAAGAGCCTCCACTACTCCCTTCAGAAATCCCTGATATTCACCAGCTCCTGGGCTGCACTGACCCCATCAGCCAAGAGGAGCAGCCTGGTTCTGAAAATGCTGATCTTGGAAAGAACAGCCTGAGTCTTGAGGACCTAGGGACACTTGAAAATGGGATGCAATATAGCAGTGGTTTTGCAGACATTACTACACTGGCAGAGGATATTCACCTTCCCCAGCTCTTTAATTCTTTGAAAGACCTTGATCAATTCAAAGGTCCCAACGTGATCAAAGCCAAAGACACCAGAGCCATTAAAGTGAATCAGGTGCAAGGAAAAGCCAAGTGTCATAAAGGTTCCCTCTGATCAACCCAGGAAGAACAAACATAAAGCCTCTGAGCCTATCAGTGGTGCTTCCAAGGCCAAAATCCAGCCAAAGAATCCAGAGTGCCTGTTAGGGGGAGAAGTGGTTCTATGCAATGCTGCAGTCAGTGACAGGGCTCCTGTGAACATGGCCAAGCATTCTAAAGGCAAACCTCAGAAAGCTGCATCCAGAAATATCAGCAAAACTAAGAGCCATGGGCAGGAAAAGACCACAAGGTCCAGAGGAAGAAAGAAGGCTGAAGAGAATAAGCAGTCAGGGAACAAAGTCAAGGCAGAAGAGAAGCCAACAATTCCCAAGACGAAGCGAAAGAAACACCAAACTGAGCTTATCCACGAGAGCATTAAAAAGCCTCGAACCTCCCTAGGCATGCGCATGCTGGAGTCTGTGAAGGTTTTCCATGCACTGGGGAAGAAGAATGATAAGAAAACTGGGCTCTCTTCCTGTCGGGTCTTGGGAAATTCAAGCAACCCTAAAGACCCCCAGCCACCCCCAGCTATCCAGCCATGGCGGCGTACCCCACGTGAGGGTAAGAGTCCTGAGAAAACTCAAGTCGAAGACCAGAAACCAGACAGCAGTGCTGAAAAAGAGTGTCAATCTCCATCCCAGTATGAGCTGCCTCCAGCTGAGAAGGTCAAGTTGGTACCTCTGCCTTTTTCTGCCTGGGACAAGCCTCAAGCTTGACCTGCTCCTCGGAGGCCACAGTCTCTGGCCTCACATCGGCCTGCTGTGGTAGACCGTGCCCAGCCTGCTTCTACTAACTCAGCTCAACCTGCTGCAGCCAGT
Organism: Mesoplodon bidens; assembly: GCF_964165515.1. NCBI lineage: Eukaryota > Metazoa > Chordata > Mammalia > Artiodactyla > Ziphiidae > Mesoplodon > Mesoplodon bidens. The sequence goes on along the minus strand of NC_138160.1, from coordinate 156,483,837 downwards.
TTATCCCAGCCAGCTCCTGCCTCTTTGCCAGGTCCTGCCAAACCAGCTCAGCCAACTGTGACCAACCCAACCCAACCGAGTTGGACTGACCATACCCAGCCTAGTGTCCCTCAGTCTGCTGCTCCTAGGCCTGCACCCTACAAAACTTCATCTTGTGCTTCTCTCCAGTGGGAGCCTGTTCCCCCTGTTGTGACTAAGTGCCAGTCCCCACCCAAGCTCCAAACCCCATTTCTACTCCAAGACTTCAGCAAGCAACGAAGACCATGGAGGGAACCCAACGTTTCTGAGCCAGTCATGTCAAAGCCCATTGAACAAGAGCAGAGACCAGAGTGGGAGGCCATGAAGATGCGGGCTCAACAAGAACGTGAGAATGCTGCCAAATACACCTCTTTGGGGAAACTGCAATTTTTCATTGAGAGGGAAAAAGAAATGGAAATTGCTGACTACTACGGATATTTATAGTAAGAGCTGCTAGAATTTTTGGTGCCACCTTGGGTACCAGCTGTTCTTCCATATATAAATAAGATAGGTATAAATTTCTCTATTTATTTTGATATATTTTAAAACATTAAAACCGAATAAATAGGGGCTTCCCTGGTGGCGCAGTGGTTGAGAGTCCGCCTGCCAATGCAGGGGACATGGGTTCGTGCCCCGGTCCAGGAAGATCCCACATGCCGTGGAGTGGCTGGGCCTGTAAGCCATGGCCGCTGAGTCTGCGTGTCCGGAGCCTGTGCTCCACAACGGGAGAGGCCACAACAGTGAAAGGCCCGCGTAACATAAAAAAAAAAAAAAAAAAAAAACGACTAAATAAATGTAATAGAATTAATAGATGAGTAATAAACCTTTTGAATTTTGAGATGCTGCTAACTGTGGCGTGCTTTAATTTTTTTTGTTTTGTTTTGTTTTTCATGGGGTTGGAATCAAAGTCTGCATGAGAAAGGAAGGACTGAAAGTCGGATGGGAGAATGAAGGAAAGGGGAGGAAAGGGGTAAAAACTGAGGAAAGAGGAAGGAACGTGGCTCAGGGCTAGGAAGGTCAAAAGAGATTCATGGATTTATGAAAGGAAGCAGGAGTGAGGGTGAAAGGGCAGAAGTGAAAAGCAGGGTCAGAGGTCAGGGTTGAAAGAACAAAATGTGATAGAGTTGAAGATGACAGAATGTGAGTCTAGGTTTACTAGGAGAAATAGGAAAAGTCTCTTGGGGAGGTTGGCCTTAAGTCTCACAACCACCACACAGGTATTTAAGAAAACAAGAGGTTCAGGACACATCTCTGAAAGGTTTGAGTTGCCTTATGCAGGTGTGATTATAGTGGGGGTATAGGGAAATCTCCCAGAGAGGTGGCTAGGGCTCAGAGTTATCCTAGGGGCAGCTGATGATAGGGGCAGGGCCAAGGGAAGTGCTGCCTCAGGAGGCTCACGAATAGGGCCTGGTATGTAAATCACCATGTACTCAACACCTAAGCACCAGGGCAGCTAATGCACTATTCAGTTAATCCTGGCAATGACAGGCAAGGCCAGTATTCCTGTGCCACTTCACTTAGAGACGTGCAGCAAAGGGCTGAGGTCACATCGCATGTGGAGGTACAAGGCCTCAATTTGAGGCCCAAATGCCTCTGAAGTCCTCAGTATTTGCAAGTGGCTGCAGGCGTCCAACTTGGCTTTCAGAGCACAGAATGCTGAGATCAAACTTTTGGACAGGCCTAAGTATTAACTTGAGGGGCTTCCTCCATTGACCAGGGGGCATGCCACCTTCTGTAAACATCACCATCAACTGAAACGCACGAGAAAAATCCGACGGAAGCATCCACTCTCACGGGTGAGAGCAGTGGTGGCACGCGCACTGGGCAGCCGCTCCAACAGCCACAGGATGCAGGCGGCCAGCCGTTCAGGGGCTCCCTGGGAGGCCTCGTGGGGCAGCTCGAGGGAGTGAGGTTGGGAGATAGCGGCAGGGGTGGGCGTCAAAAGGAATGACATGGGGAGAAGGGAGAGATGGAGGCAGTGGATAGTGGATAGTGGATAGTGAAAATGGGAAAACTGACAATTTTCATTTTCAAAATTATTTTTTGAGATGTCATTCACATGTCATAAAATTCACCTTCTGAGACTGCAAATTCAGTGTCATTTCGTACATTCTCAAGTGTATGTAAACATCACCATCATGTATCCCATCACGTTTTCATCACCCCACAAAGAAACCCCCATAACCATCAGCAGGCCCTCTTCATCCCCTCCTCTTTCAGTCCCTGCAACCATTCATTTCCTTTCTGTCGCTATAGTTTGGCCTTTTCTGGACATTTCATGAAATAATACAAATGTGACCACTGTGTGGAGCTTCTCTCACTTAGCATAATGTTTTCAAGTTCGTCCATGTCATAGCATGTGTCAGTACTTCACTCCTTTTTATGACTGTGTAATATTTCACATATACACCACATTTAAAATATCCATTCATCCATTGATGGGCATTTCGGTTTTTTACACTAATAATCTCCATTTATTGACAGTTGATTCTGTGCCAGGCAGCACCAGGCTAAGTTACTGACCTTATTTCACAGATAAAGAGGCTTGGAGAGTGTGAAGAGTTTGCCCAAGATTAAGAGCTAGTAATTGGGGAACTGGGGTTTGAACTCAGGCGACCTTCAGAGGTAATAAATTCACATGACAGAACATTAGAAAAGGTACACAAGGGTATTCAATGAAAAGTCACCCTTTTCCCCACGTTCCCCAACCACACATTTCCCTCCTCAGAGACATCTGCTTTTTCCATGCCGTGGAATCTTACAGAGAATTATTTATACCTCAACAAGTATGTATCACAATTTATTGACTAATCTGTCCCACTGATTTGAAATGTCACTTTTATGGTATAATAGATTCTTATACGTACTTATGTTACTCTTTTCAGAGCTGTCCTGACTCTTTTTTGCCTATCTTTTATGTTTGCCATTTCTCTAAAATTCTTTTTATCTTCTTTTTGATTTAAAAAACTTTTTCCTTTTCTTGTTTGTTTCTCTTAAGGCATTATCCATTTTGTTCATTCACTCATATTATTTAATTTAATTTATTTATTTTTGGCGGTGTCGTGTATTAGTTGCAGCACGTGGGCTCTTCATTGCATTGCATGGGGTCTGTCTTGTGGCTCGTGGGCTCTTTAGTTGTGGTGCATGGGCTCCACAGCACGTAGGCTCAGTAGTTGCGGCGTGCAGGCTTAGCTGACCTGTGGCATGTGGGATCTCAGTTCCTCAACCAGGGATTGAACCTGCATCCCCTGCATTGGAAGGCAAATTCTTAACCACTGGACAACCAGGGAAGTCCCCACTCTTGTATTATTTTAAATTTAGTCGGCATTTCTGAATTTTTTTTCTTTTATTTTGAATTCTGTCCTGAGTTCTATCATCTTACCTAATTCTGGCTTATGCTGTTCGTTCATCTGTTTTTTTATTATGGTAAAATCTACATAAAACAAAATTTAGTATTTCAACCATTTTCAAGTATACAACTCAGTGACATTAAATACATTCACAATGCTGTGCAACCATCAGCACTATCCAAATTCAAAATAATTGTGTCAAAAGACTGAGCAGGACCTCAGAAAGATGGAGGCAGCAGCATAGTTTCTGAATCTCTCCAAACCCTTTCATGGAAGAAGATCAGCTAAAACCAAACACCCATAGGTGGCATTTATCAGCATTTACCATTTCCAGAACTTTTTCACCATCCTAAACAGAGACTCTATAGCGATTAAACAATAACTTCCCATTCCCTTCTCGATCCACATTCTTTCATCTTTTCCATTGCTTTTCCTAACATCATTTAGCCCACTTTGAAATAATAGGTTACAGTTTTGATCTGTTTTGTGGACCTGTCTTTTCCAACTTGATTTTATTGTCTGAAGAGATGGTATTCTGCTCCTTATTCTCTTTTTTCTTACACTACCTCTGTATGGGATTTGATCCCAATCCTTTTCTTTTATTGATTTTTGGATGAAAAATGTTTTAAAGCACTTTGAAAAGGAGCTGCGAGGCCATGTGGAAACAGGTTCTTCATGGCTGTTTCATCAATGCTTCACTTATACTGTTTTGAAATAACTGTTTTCCAGGAGGCATAAACCAGTGGGCTTTATCATTGACAGAGTGCAGAGAAAGGACCCCACGAAAGCTGATCACCTTAGCAAAAATGATTTAGTTATGATTTCACCCAAGATTGGTCACAAGCCAGCCTGGGAAACTCAATGAACCAGAGACAAGGTATAATGCCATCTTTCCTTCTCTCTGCCTCAGCTCTCAAGGGTTGGTCACCTACATGTTATTAGTAATTATTAGTTGGTTTCTGTTCATAATTACTATCAGAAGACACAGCACTTATGGGCCTAATGACACTTCCCAGCTACGCACCATTCTTCTTCATTTTGGCTTCCCGTCCGCCAGCAGGAGCCTGATTTATTTTTGTTCTCCCTTCACCACAGCCCAGTAATGTTTGTGAATGACTCTCAGTCTCACCAGAATCTGTATCTCTCACTCTGCCCCAACATCCCACCCCATCATTCGCTCCCTGAAATGTACTCTAGAAATTTAGGTAAACTGGATATTTTACCACTGTTCACCATCTCTTATGAAACCAGAAGAAGAGCAGCTTTCTTATGGAATGACGGAGAACTTGTAAAGATAAAACACCAGTCTGCAGGAGAAAGGGAAGATGAGAATAACGGAAATAGTTTCTGGAAAACTATTTTTACATTATGTTTTGCTTGTTCCTGGTAAATAAATTGAAATCTTCTAAACATTAAAAAAATCTAAACCACTAAATTCAATACTACAGGAATATAACTTTTTAAAAAAATTATTTGGCTGAGCAGCATGTGGGATCTTAACTCCCCAACTAGGGATTGAACCCATACCTGCTGCATTGGAAGCACACAGTATTAACCACTGGACCAACAGGGAAGTCCCAGGAATATAACTTTTAGAGGAGAAGTTATTAACCCCTTGGTTATATGAACTGCAGATTTTTAGTAAGAAGTCATGTATTTTAAATGACTTGGAGCTTTAAAGGAAGGAAGGAAGGAAGGAAGAAAAAGGGACTTCCTTGGTGGTGCAGTGGATATAATATCAAAAACAAATAAATTAATTAAATAAATTAAAAAAAGAAAAAAATGCTGAAATCCACTGACTAATTATTCAGGCTGTTATATCTCGCTATTTCCAGATGCATCCCTTTAAAAACTTTTGGGAAAAGGTTATCTTACGTCAGAACAAATGAATTACAAACTTTTCTCTTTTTCCAAAATTTGAGAAATTCCCCTACACTTCTACCTTCAAATTTTATAAAAAGGGAAAAGTAGTGACAACCCTTATACTTACATCCAATTGCATCACCTGGCCACATGCCTTCTACATTAATCAAATATCTACAAAACAACATAATTCGAGTCATTTGTAAATAAAAAGAAAAGAAAATCAAGTTTTTTCACAAAAGGTCCAATTTCATTTTACAAATATAGATGTAAAAATCCTAAGAAAATATCAGCACATCTAATCAATAATTATTAAAGAATGATATATACCATGACTACAAAAAGGCGTTATTCCAAGGATGCAAGGATAACGCAACTGTAGAAAATCTATTAATATAATTATTTACATTAATACAACAATTTAATTAATAAATGAAAGAGAATAAAATACAGGACCAAACTGGCAGATGTTAAAAAGTTTTCTGATAATATGCAACAGTCAGTTTCGGTGAAAATGCTCTGTACACTATAAACAGGAGACTTAATATGACAGAGTATTCATAAATAACCAAAATAACAAATGACAAATTAGGATAAATATTAACATCATATCTAAAAAACCCTATCTAACCAACCATAGGAGCCAGAAACTTAGGAATCACCATCACTGACAGCTATTTCTCCCTCACCCTCATCCTCAACCCACCACCAGTGCTAACAATGATACTGCCTACATACCTCTAGAATCTGTCCACATCTTTCCACCAAAATGACCACCATAACCTGGTCCAAGCCACATTATGCCCAATTTCTACAAAAGTCTCCTAACTTGTTTCCTCGCTTCCACTTTTTCTCCCTGCAGTGTATTCTCCACTCGGTAGCAAAATGATAGGTTGAAAATGCAATTGGGTACGTTCCAAACACTCACCTTCAACAAAAAAAGTTCAATAGTTTTCTATTACTCTTAAAGTCTGAAACCTTAAACATAAGCCTGCACTATCGAGCTCCTACCCACACTTGTAGCTCCATTAGAATCACATGCTCCCCCAACAGCCCCACCTTCCTGGCCAGTTCCTCCAACACAGCATATGCTTTCCTCTTATAGGGTCTTTTGCTATTCCTTATGCTCAGAAATCTCTCCTCAACGTCCCTATCTGGTTAATACCTACTCATCCTTCAGATATCAGCTGAAACATCCCTCAATAAACCTTCTCTAATCTCCATGATGAGATCAAATCCTCCCTAAAATATGCTCTCATGGTACCATGTTCCTCTCCTTGGCACTTGTCCGAGTTGTAATTCTACATGCAGAGTATGATCCTTGAATATCTATTCCCTCTCTGGACTGTTAGAATTCACAAAGGACAGGTCAAGTCTCTTCACTCACAAAATTTCACAATTTTCACAATTTTGCTAGCACCCAGCACAGTGCTTAAACATAACACGTGCTCAATAAGTATTTCCTTCATGAACAACCATAAACTGGTACAGTGTAGCAACATCCACAGAAAGCATAAGGGCATAAACTCTTTGATGCAGAATCCCATTCTGAGTGAAGTTAACTGAGACAAAGCATATATATTCATAGGTGTTCACACAGGAATGTTCATTACTTTGATGTTTTATAATATCAAAAACTTCTGACTTTTATATGTTTATCAGTAAGCAAAGGAACAATGCAGCCTTAAAAACAAATAAACAAATGGGACCTAATGAAACTTAAAAGCTTTTGCACAGCAAAGGAAACTATAAAAAAGATGAAAAGACAACCCTCAGAATGGGAAAAAATATTTGCAAACGAATCAACAGAAAAAGGATTAATCTCCAAAATATATAAATAGGTCATGCAGCTCACTATTAAAAAAACAAACAACCCAATCAAAAAATGGGTAGAAGGCCTAAATAGACATTTCTCCAAAGAAGACATACAGATGGCCAAGAGGCACATGAAAAGCTGCTCAACATCACTAATTATTAAACAAATGCAAATCAAAACTACAATGAAGTATCACCTCACACCGGTTAGAATGCGCATCACCAGAAAACCTACAAACAACAAATGCTGGAGAGGGTGTGAAGAAAGGGAACCCTCTTGCACTGCTGGTGGGAATGTAAACTGATACAGTCCCTATGGAGAACAGTATGGAGGTTCCTTAAAAACTAAAAATAGAATTACCATATGACCCAGCAATCCCACTACTGGGCATATACCCAGAGACAACCATAATTCAAAAAGACATATGCACCCCAATGTTCAATGCAGCATTATTCACAATAGCTAGGTCATGGAAGCAACCTAAGGTCATGGAAGCAACCTTTCATCAACAGATGAAAGGACAAAGAAGATGTGGTATGTATATACAATGGAATATTACTCAGAGATAAAAAAGAATGAAATTGGGTCATTTGTAGAGACATGGATGGACCTAGAGACTGTCATATGGAGTGAAGTAAGTCAGAAAGAGAAAAACAAATATTGTATATTAATGCATATATGTGGAATCTAGAAAAATGGTACAGATGAACTGGTTTGCAAGGCAGAAATAGAGACACAGATGTAGAGAACAAACGTATGGACACCAAGGGGGGGAAAGCGGGGCAGGGTGGGGGTCGCTGGTGGTGAGATGAATTGGAAGATTGGGATTGACATATATATACTAATATGTATAAAACAGATAACTAATAAGAACATGCTGTATAAAAAATAAATTTGAAAAATTCAAAAATAAATAAAAATAATAAATAAATTAGTTAATTAAAATTTAAAAAAAAGAATGAGGTTGGAAGACTGTCAAAACAGCACACAGATTGCACACTCAAGCCCCAGAAGATGGGGAAGTGGCTTAAGTCTCCCACTTCGGATGACATCTCCCTGCGTCACAAGTCTCAGTCTGACTGGGCTGGCTTTGGCAAAGGGACGGAGCTGGATCAGGAGCCACTGCTGCCATATCTGGATCAAGTTGCAGTTTTGGTCTATCATCCAACACCTAGCCAGACTCGCCTAGCAGCTCAGCTGAGAGGAACAAAATAGGATAACTCAAAGTATAGGCCTCACACAGCATCAGCCTAAAGGTGTTTATGACCCTGGAAGAAATGGATCAGAAAAAAGGATCTGGGGGACTTCCCTGGTGGTGCACTGGCTAAAGACTCCACACTCCCAATGCAGGGGACCCGGGTTCATTCCCTGGTCATGGAACTAGATCCCACACACATGACACAACTAAGAGTTTGCATGCCACAACTAAGGAGCCCAGCGGCTGCAACTAAGACCCGGCGCAACCAAAAAAAATCAATCAATAAAATAAAACAAATATTAAATATAAGATCTGGGAGTGTGTGATCTGTATGATGGACTTTGCTTATGAGAACCCGGTTTGATTTCTGCTGTGTATGCAGATCACCTGGGCTGTACAGATGACTGGCTGATGAGATCCTTCACGTGCCCCTCCTGCATGGAGACAGTTGATGCAGCACTGCTTTTGTCCTACGAGACTAACTGAGCCAGTGTCTCTCACCTGACTTCAACAGAACCATCATTTTTGGTGGTTTTGATCTTTTGTCATTGAGCTCAAAGAGCCGGGGATTAAGAATTAAGATCATGCATGAAAGTTTCCTAAAAATTCCTGAACGGCTGCAGATGTTGGGGAAAATTACGTGATAGTTTAGAAATTTAGGGGGAAAAATAGGATGCTATTTTTATGTAAAGCCTTCACCCAGGGTTTAAAAATATAATTGTATTTAGATCTTGTTCTTGCTCCAGTACATAGGATTTGTGTAAAGTGTTACAGCACCTATATATCTTTCAATTGTGTGTCGAAGATTAAGATAAAGATAGTGGTTGTTTTTCCTACATGAGATAACTTTCTGCTTCCCCCTACCCAAATTCTTTCCTGAAGTTGCTGGCATTAGGGTCAAGGTTTTATTTAAAGTTACATTTTATAACACTGGCACACAAAAAAAGTAGTTTTAAGCTTGTTTGCATTGTTCTTTTTCTTTAGAATAAACATAGAGCATTTATTTTTTAATTTATAGGAACTCCACAAGTTAAGGTCCCATTGTTCTTTTGCTGTGATTGTTGTTACTATTGATGTTGCTGTTTTCTGTCTTTGCTGGTTCTTTCTAATCTACTATTTGTTGTTATTGGCATACGATCATCTCAGGGTCACAAGATGGCTGCTGTAAAACCAAGTATCATATTCTAACAAAACAAGGAGGAAGCAGAAAAAGAGTCCAAATGGTCATTTTCCTAATGCATATTTATCTTTTTTTCAGAGAAAAATATCATTCTCATAAGCACAATAACAGCCTTCCCCTAATTACTCATTTGCCAAAAGAGATTGATATGACCATCCATAAGACAATTTATGGCAAAGAGGGATATGATAATGATTGCCTCAGCCTAACAAGGATTTATCCACTAAAGCTGAATGCTTCACTCCTCAAAGAAATCAACACTTTTCTACATACAAATCACAAGTGTCTTGAAGGGTTCTTCATAAGTGCATTATTGAAAAATTTAGTATGTCATAAGCACTTAAGGATTTGACATTCAACTGTAGTAGTTTCCATGTTGGTTAATTTTCTTACAAGTCCCATGGTGAGTTTGAGAAAAACTGAAAGAATTAGAGTATCAGGTTCTATTAAATTCTTACATGTATCTTGCTTAAGTTTTTGTTCATTAATTTATATCCAACTACATAAAGCAAATTTGGAGGAAAAAATAATAAATAAATAAATAAATAAGTAAATAAGATTGAGGTCTCCAAATAATTTCATAGGAAGATGTCCACCATATATTAAATTATAAACCAGAATGTCTAAATACTATACTATTAAATCACATGTACAGTCAGTTCTGTATATCCAACGGTTCCATATCCTGCAGATATGGAAGGCCGACAATACTAAACCATTTTCCATACGGGACTTGAGCATCCGAGGATTTTGGTATCCATGAGGAGTCCTAAAACCAATCCCCTGCAGATACCAAGGGACCATTGTGTATGCTTATATCTGGATTTTTTATGTCTCAAAAAATATGTGCTAAATTATTACTGGTCGTAACCTCTGAGTAGGGTGCAAAATTGCCTTCCACTTCATACATTTCTCTGACTGCATTTTTTGCATTCAGCTTACATTAACTTACATTACTACTGTAAACAGAACAATTTAAACATGGTCTGCCTCTTGGGGTTGGCAACTCACCTGCAGATGTGGTAGCCAGTCCTGTTTAAACCATGGGTACAGTGGACACCAATAAGTCTGTCTATAAAACAGGGAATATGGAATTAAGTAAGTGAAGTAGATACACTAAAAACAAGTTATACAATTTTCTGAAGAGTAGACATTATTAGTTACCACAACACAACCACTATCCTGAAAAGGAAAATCTCTGAAGAAAAGTGTGTTTTTGCAGGAACGTACTATAAAGAATTAACTACTATAAAGTCAAAATTCATTGTCTCTGGGAAATTTTGCATAGCCTCCAATCAGATGCAATAGTGTGGAATGGAGAATGTCCATCAGGAACTGATTTGACTAAAGAAAATGGGAGTGGAAAAAAACCAGGCTATCAGAAGAATAGAATTTGTTTTTGAGTGAAAGAATGGAATGCCTTCACTTTTAATGATCAATATTAAAAAGGACAAACAGTTTCTGAAGGGCTCTTGGGGTCCCAAAGCACTTCCATTCCTTCTCTCATTCACTGTTCCTCACACGTCACGGGTCTATGTGCCTGTGCAGTTCTCGGGTAAGTAGCACCGTGCTTATTTCACAATGAAAAAGTAAGGCTTGAGATGTAAGCCCAAGCTGCACAGCAGGCAAACAGAAAAAAGACTAGAATCGAGTCTCAGATTTTTCCAACTATGCCACAGTATTTCGTGGTCCAGCACTTAAAAAATTATATGAGAAAATAAATAAAAAACCAACAACATGTAGTTGATCTCTGCAAAAGGTATGTCTGTGACTAGGTGGTGTCTGGCATTCGTCATCTCCTGCCTGGATTACTACCACCCTACAATTCTAACAATCTCTTCTATTTCAACTGATCCTCCACATGGAAGATGTTACCTTCCTAAAATAGAAACTTGGCTGGATTGCTCTGTTGCTTAAATATCTTCACTTAGCACAGAATAAAGCCCAAGTTTTTAGCATAGCATTGAGAAATCTTTATAAACAAATATCAGTCTGTCTCTCCAACTGAATGATAAGTTCAAACTATGACTTACAAGGACCTACATCCTCCACCACCCTCCTTTCCCCTGCCAGCCTCCCTGATCCCATTCTCTATTGCCCTTCCCTCACTCACTTTCCCCTGTCCAGCCACACTGGCCTCCTCACTATTCCTCAAACATGCCAAGTACAGTTGTGCCTCAGGGACTTTGCACCTACTATTACTTCTGCTTCAGAACACACCCTCCCAACCCATCTCCACTCTCCCAGATATCCAATGGCTTTTTTCTTACTTCAAGGCTCTGCTCAATCAACATCGTAATAGAGGGGACTTCCCTGATCACCTACCACATTCCCTCACCTCTTCATCTTGTTTTGTTACTCTCCAAAGCATTTACCACTACTTGACACTCCATATATTTACGTATTTATTCATCTCTCTCCTGCACTAGAATGTAAAGTATGTAAGGGCAAGAACTTTGTTCTGTCCCTACCGCCTCAAACAGTGCCTTCAACTTAGAAGGTGTTATATAAATATTTGCTGAAAAAGAATGTATGAATTCCTTGCTCATTCACACTACCCTTTAGTCACACAAGAGGCTGCCCTTCCAGAGCACAAGTTTAAGCCCTGTGCCTTTGGTATCTGTTCCCAATACCTGGGCTGTCCTTTCCTCATTCTGGCAAAATCCTCTTCCACAAAGCTGAGTTGGGTAAGGTTTAGGGTTAGGGTTAGGGATAGGGTTAGGGTTAGGGTTAGAAAACGGGTAAGGTTTAGGGTACAGGTGAGGGTACGAAAACGTGTTAGGGTTAGGGTATTTGTTAGGGCACTGGTTAGTGTTCGTGTATGTGTTAGGATTAGGGTACGGGTTAGGGTAAGGGTTAGGGTTAGGGTTAGCGTTAGGTTTAGGGTTAGGGTCAGGTTTAGCGAACGGGTAAGGTTTAGGGTACAGGTGAGGGTTACGAAAATGTGTGAGGGTTAGGGTACATGTTAGGGCATGGGTTAGTGTTAGTGTACGGGTTAGGATTAGGGTATGGGTTAGGGTAAGGTTTAGGGTTAAGGTTAGGTTTAGGGTTAGGGTTAGGGTTAGTGAATGGGTAACATTTAGGGTACAGGTGAGGGTACGAAAACGTGTTAGGGTAAGGGTTCATGTTAGGGCACAGGTTAGTGTTCATGTATGGGTTAGGATTAGGGTATGTGTTAGGGTAAGGGTTAGGGTTAGGTTAAGGGTTTGCGTTAGGTTTAGGGTTAGGGTTAGGGTTAGGGTTAGGGAATGGGTATGGTTTAGGGTACAGCTTACGCTATGACAATGGGTTAGGGTAAGGGTACATGTTAGGGTATGTGTTAGTGTTAGTGTATGGGTTAGGATTATTAGTAAAGCAGCTGGAATGGCAAACATGAACAGCAGAAGTGGAAAAACGAGGTGCGCTTTAGAAACTTTTCCCAATCACATGGTGTACCATACTCTGGTTTACCCATGCATGTTTTAGGTGTAGGAAGATTCCCTTAAACCTGGAGAGTTGGGACCCATGGAACGGATATCATGCAGTATTGCTTTAAAGGGTCTGCATTTGCTCTCCCAACCTCACCAATCCTCTCAGCCCCAAGTGTCCAGCCTTATGTCTCATCCAGCTCTGGGTGTAGATGTGGTCAATCCAGGTTGCATCACAGCCCCTGAATGAATTTTGTAAGAATTTCTCACTCTTTCGCTGTCTTTGTGTTTTGTTTTTGAAATTTACTTTTATAATCGAGTTTAGCTGGTTTTCACTGCTGTGTTTATGCTGCTCTACATACACTTGATACCCTTACGGAGACATATAAATACATAGGTTTTAAGATTCTTACTAGTCAAATATATTCCTCTTCAGTGAATAGGGGGTGTTGTGTCCAGTTCATTGAGCATGGAGTAGGTCTTGTCTATTACATATTTGGTATATGGAATGGTATCTGTGTTAATTTCAAACTCTGGTTTTACACATCACCCCACGTCACCTTTCCACTTAAGCAGGCATAAGTGTGTTTTCTAAATGTGTAACTCTGTTCTCTTTTTTAATTCAGTTCATGGGTAGCCATGTTTACATTCCCTCTATAAGTGATATCTTATGATAAGTTTCTTTTTCTGTGTGACTTATTTCACTTAGAATCATCATACCTAAATCCACTCATTATGCTGCTACTGGCCTTATGACATTGATTTTATGGCTGAGTGACATTCCATCGTATATAAGTACCACAACTTCTTTATCCATTTTTGTTTTCTGGGATATTTAAAGTGTACTGAAGCTGAGGTTCTTGTAAACAGAGCAGCCCTAAACTTTGTGGTGGCCGTGTCTTGTGCATTTTTAGTTTTCCCAATATATACGCCCATGAGTGGAAGTGTGCTATGCTCTGTAGCTCTGTTTTAGAAAGCAACATACAGTTCTCCAGAGTGGCTGTTGGCAATTTACATCCTGCCCTTCAGTGTAACAAGGCTCCCTGTTCTCCATGGCCTGTCCTGCAGTTGTGGTTTTTACACTATTTTCGGATGGCCCTTTTGACTGGAGGGAAGTGACACTTCTATGTAGTGGGGGTTAGCATTTCCTGATTGCTTGGTTGGCCAAAAAGGGCATATGCGTTTTTTCCAGAATATATTCAGGAAAAAATGCATACGCCATTTTTGGCCAAGTGCAACATTGTCGAAGTTCTCCTGCTTTTCATGTGCTTTAAAGGCAACTCCAATCTACCTCTCGAAATCTGTTTCCTGCAATTCTGCCTTGCTTTCAAATCCTCTTCATTGCCTTACCTTAATATATTTTTGGATGATAGTTGTCCTTTATAACTCTGCAGGTTTGTGAATTGCTGTGCCCCTGATCTCCATTTTTCAACTCGTTTTTGTATGAGCTGGCTGCAAAACCACAGGATTGCTTCAGGCCCTATTCTGGTTCTGGGGCAGCAGGCTGAGCCTTTGGGACATTCTTCTTCCTGACGGGAAATTAGAGTGACATGTGCCCGTACAAACACCTACATCTAGTCTCTCATTGGTTCCCCCTCTTCCCTTTCACCCTCCACACAATTTGCAATCTGTGTGAAACAGGAGGTTAAAGGCGTTGACTCTCCAAGTGGGGAGATTGATAGTAAGGCGGCTATAATGGGGAACACAAGCACCAGGAGAGGAAAAATGAGGTTTGTTTTAGAAACCTTTCCCGATCACACAGTGCCCATCCTCTGGGTTTCCCATGCATGTTTTAGCTGTAGTAAGATTCCCTTAAACCTGGAGAGTTGGGACCCATGGAATGGGTGGCACGCATTATGGCTTTAAAGGCTCTGCCTTTGCTCACCCAAACTCACCAATCCTCTCAGCCCCAAGTGTCCACCCTTATGTCTCATCCAGCTGTGGGTGTAGATGGGGTCAATCCAGGTTGCATCAGAGACCCTGAATGAATTATGTAAGAATTTCTCTCTCTTTCGCTGTTTTTGTGTTTTGTTTTTGAAATTCATTTTTATAAAGGTGTTGAGCTGATTTTCACTGCCGTGTTTATGCCGCTCTAGACACACTTGATTCCCTTATGGAGACATATCAATACATATGTTTTAAGATTCTTACTAGTCAAATATACTCCTCTGCGGTGAATAGGGGGTGTTGAGTCCAGTTCACTGAGCAAGGAGTAGGTCATGTCTATTATATATTTGGTTTATGGAATGGTATCTGTGCTAATTTAAAACTCTGGTTTTATGCATCACCCTACCTCACCTTTCCCCTTAAGAAGGCATAAGTGTGTTTTCTAAATGTGTGACTCTGTTCTGCTTTGTAATTCAGTTCATGTGTAGCCATGTGTACATTTCCTCTCTGAGTGATATCTTATGATAAGTTTCTTTTTCTGTGTGACTTATTTCACTTAGAATCATCGTACCTAAATCCACCCATTATGCTGCTACTGGCCATATGACATTGATTTCATGGCTGGGTGATAGTCCATTGTACATAAGTACCCCAATTTCTTTATACATTTTCCCTTTCCTGGGATATTTAAGGTGTTCCGAAGTCGAGGTTCTTGTAAACAGAGCAGCCCTAAACTTTGGGGTGGCTGTGTCTTGTTGATTTTTAGTTTCCCAAGATATACGGCCCTGAGTGGAAGTGCCCTAGGCTCTGTAATTCTGTTTTTTAGATGTTTTTGGAAACAGCATACACTTATGCAGAGTGGCTGTTGATAATTCACATCCCGCCCATCAGCCTAACAAAGTTCACTATTCTCCATGGCCTGTCCTGCCTTTCTGGTTTTTACACTTTTATCGGATAGCCCTTTTGAACGTTGGGAAGTGAAACTTCTTTGTAGTGCGGATTTGCATGGCCCGCTTGCTTGGTTGGCCCAAAACAGCATATGCAATTTTTCCTGAATATATTCAGGAAAAAACGCATATGCCCTTTTTGGCTAACTGCATCATTTTCGAAGTTCTGACACTTTTCATGTGCTTTAAAGGCGACTCTAATCTACCTCTTGAAACCTTTTTCTTGCAATTCTGCCTTGTCTCATATCCTCTTCATTGCCTTACCTCAATATATTTTTGGACGTTAGTTATCACTTATAACTCTGCAGGTTTGTGAATTGCACTGCCCCTGAACTCCATTTTTCAACTTGCTTTTTTTGTGAGCTGGCTGCAAAACCGCAGGATTGCTTCAGGCCCTATTCTGGTTCCAGGGAGGCAGGCTGAGCCTTTGGTTAATTCTTCTTGCTGATGGGAAATTATAGTGACATGTGCTTGCCGAAACTCCTACAGCTAGTCTCTCATTGGTTGCCCCTCTTCCCATTCATCCTCCACACAAATTGCAAACTGTGTGAAACAGGAGGTTAAAGGTGCTGTTTCTCCACGTGGGGAGATTGTTAGTAACGTGGCTGGAATGGCAAACCCGAGCACCAGGAGATCAAAAATGAGGTACATTTTAGACACGTTTCCTGATCACACGGTGTACAGTCCTCTGGGTTTCCCATGCATGTTGTCGCTGTAGGAAGATTTCCTTGAACCTGCAGATTTGGGACCCATGGAATGGGTACCAGGCAGTATTACTTTAAAAGGTCTGCATTTCCTCACTAATATCTCTTAGCGTGAATTGTTTCCAGCCTTATATCTCATCCTGCTGTGGGTCTAGATGTGTTCAATCCATGTTGCATCATAGCCCTTGAATAAAAGTTGTAAGAATTCTTCTCTGTCTCACTGTCTTTTATTTTTTTAAATTTATTATTATATTGGTTACAGCTGATTTTCAAACCTCTGTTTTCTGCTGATGTACATCCACTTGATTCACGCACTGAGAGACATCAATAAATTATTTTTCAGATTCTTACCAGTCGTATATGTTATTTTCCAGTGAGTTGAGTGTGCTGAGTGCAGTTCTTTGAGGTACCGTGTAGGCCTTGTCAATTATCAATTTGGTACTTGGAACGGTATCTTTGCTTATTTCAACCTCCTGGATAATGCCTCATCCCTCCCGACCTTTCCTCTTTAGCAGCCTTATGTGTGCTTTCTACATATTTGACTATGTTTCTGTTTTGTAATTTGTTTCATGTGTAGACATTTTTGATTCCACCTTTAAGTGACATCTCATGATATGTGTCTTTTTCTTTCTGACTTATGTCACTTAGAATGATCGTATGTAACTCCTCTGGAGTTGTTGCAACTGGCCTTATTTCATTGATTTCCGGCTGAGTAATATTCCACTCTACATAAGTACCACATCTCTTTTATCCATTTTATCCTTCCAGGGACATTTAGGTTATATCCAAGTCGAGGCTCTTTTTAACAGAGAGGTGGTAAACGTTGGGGTGCCTGTGTCCTGTCGATTTTTGTTTTTCCCAAGATATACGCCCATGAGTGCAAGTGCCCTATGCTATGTAGCTCATTTTTTAGATGTTTTAGTAAACACAATACACTTCTCCAGAGTGGCCATTGGCAATTTATATTTCTACTATCTGCCTCACAGGGCTCCCTTTTCTCCTCGCCCTGTCCTGCATTTCTGGTGTTTACACTTTATGAGGATGGCTCTTCTGACTGATGTGAAGTGACACATTTTGTAGTATTGATTTCCAGTGCCCACCTGTTTGGTTGGCTAAAAAGGGTGTATGCCCTTTTCTTGAATCTATTCAGAAAAAACGCTTACACCCTCTTTGGCCAGCTGCATCGTTGGTGATGTTCAACTCCTTTTCTTGTGCTTTAATGGCGAGTCCTTTCTACCTCTTCAAATCCATTTCCTGCCATTCTCCCTTGCTTACAAGTCCTTTTCGGTGACTTACCTCGAGACATTTGTCGACAATAGATATTTTCAACTCTGCAGTTTCGTGAATTTTAGTGCCCCTGAGTTCCATTTTTCAACTAGTGTTTTTGGAAACTGGCCACAAAACAGTGGGATTTCCTCAAGCCCTATTCTGTCTCCATGGGCAATCCTAGCCTTTGGTGAATTCGTCTTCCTGATTGGAAATTAGTGACATGTGCCTGTCTGAACACCTAGGACTTGTGTCTCATTGTTTCTCATCCTTCTGCTTCATCCTCTGGACAAATTCCAAACTGTGCACAACAGGATGTTGATGGTGCTGACATCCCCAAGTGGGCAGATTGTTAGGAAAGATGCTGGAGGGGTGTACCTGAGCACCAGGAGATGAGGAGATGAGGTGTCTTTTCCAAACTCTTCCCGATCAAACGGTGTACCATCCTCTGCGTGTGACAGGCATGTTTTAGCAGTAGGAAGGGTCCCGTGCATGTAAGGAGAACACCAGGGATTTTTCCAAATCAGTGCCTCCCAGAACCCCAAACTGGGGAATTTTTAAGCTACGGCTACATGTATGTTCATTAAGGGCCTTGGGAAGTAGGCAGAGTCCGAACTTTAGATGATTGAAGTCTTCAGGGTCAGAAGCGCTCACCATCGGCTTCCCTTAGGTTACATTTTATCTGTCGTTGATAGATGATGTCGATAAAAAAATATCTATTCTTTTTCAGATTATTTCCCCTTATAGGTTATTGCAAAATATTCAGTGTAGTTCCCTGTGCTATACAGTAGTTCCTTGTTGATGATCTATTTTATACATAGCAGTGTTTATGTGTTGATACCAAACTGTTAATTTATCCCTCCTCTCACCTTTCCCCTTTGGTAATAATAAATCATAAGATTTTATACTTCTCAGAAATGTGGGAGCTGAAAGAGAGGTATCATTTTCAATGGAAAAGCATTCAAAACAAGATTGAAGCTTCAGCCAGGATTATTAGATGTACATCCTTGGACAGAAGTCACTTCATTTTTCTAATGTTGACCTGACAAATAAGACAAACGTCTTCACTGAACTTGCTTATATTAAAGTGATGGAAATAACAAATGAAAGTCTTAGAAATATCTTATTTTACTGGAGCCTTATACACTGCTTTATGTTAATTACAGTTTGGCTTACACATCTGTTCATTGAAGTTACAATGTTCTCAATTTCTGTTACTGATCCTCCAGAGTGGGCCCCAACAAGGGTCCCCCTGCCCAGTGTCATTGGAGCCAACAGATTGAGACTGAGTTTGGTTCAGAAGCAAAGGAGTCTTTATATTTTGATCAGAGAATGGAGAGGTGAGAGCGTGTGCTCCCCCACGGGCTGTGGGCTGGGCTGCTGTGTAGGGACCCTGGCAGCGTCAGCAGGAGGGAGGGGACGGAGCTCTCGAGGGCCAGGTTGGCTGGAGCTCAGGCTCTATGTCACGGAGTCTGCATTGGGCCCCGCGAGCTGAGGTGTTGACCCAGCCATTCTGCACTAGGAAATCGGGTCTGAAGTGCCGGGTGTGGGACATCTGCATGCGGAATCCTAGGAGCATGTGAAATTAGACAAAGCACAAAGGAAAAAAGGTTAGACATTATTTTATTGCCCAGATTCTATTTTTATCTCCCAGGAATGTTTAATGGGCTTTGCCGGTGACAAACACCTCCTCAGCCTTTTGTCCCATTCCTCATTCTTGGGGTGCTGAGGGTGCAGACTCCTCTTCTGTAACTACTTCGTGCTGAGTTGGGAGTCCTCATATCCGGGGGGAGGGGCAGAACTTCTCCCCGGCAGCCTCCAGGTGAGGTTGATTGTCCCAAGGCCTCCTGCCTCACTGCTCGTCCGCCTGAGCACCAGCATTGGAAGTGTTATAGATTCTAATGACCTTTAAGGGTCCAGGAAAGAGATGCACAGAGACGCTGGGGGGGGGGCGGTTTTACCCCGCCCCACATTTTTTTGGCCACCTTAGGCTGACGGTTTCTGCCAGCCTAGATGTTCTGACCAGTAATCTGCGCTTTCTTCAATTAGGTCCCTGAATTAACGTACAAACAGCACCAGGTGTCAGAGCCCTGCCCGCTCAACTCCCAGACAGTCCAGGGTCGTTGTTGATCCAGGACTATGATGGCCACTGAGTCAACGGCCTTTTGAAGTAGCCAGGAGTCCAGCCGGTCTTACTGGCCGCTGTCACAGCGGTTTCTGTAGGCTTTTCTATGGTGAAAGCGTGATATACGGTTCCCCCGCCAAACTTATTAGCTCCCTTCTGGGAGCAGTAAGTCCTGCAAGCAGTAGTCTGCTCTTTCGGGGCACACTCTTGTTGTTTTCTGAGAGAAACTCCAGGTCAAGTGATGGTCACACGAGTCGTCATGGGGGCCCGTTGCCCCCGTTTGTCTCTGGAGGTTGGAGCTGGAGGGCCTCCTCACTCGAGGTCAGTGTGTCCACGGAGAGACCCCTGCAACTTCAGGGCATGATGGGTGGTTAGGATCACCACGTGGGGTCCTTTTCCCTTAGGAGGGAGCTGGCCTTGCGGGCTGCTGATTTCCAAGTTTTTAGATACCCCAGTATCCTGGCCTGATGGGGCGGTGTGCAAAGCCCTTGGTGACCATAGTTTATCCTACCTGAAGGACATTCTTGCGTTGCTCCATTTCAAGTGGTCCCAGTTTTTGCACTGATGCTCCAAGGGTGATTCAACTTTGACCGGGAATGTAAATGTCAAAGGGTTTAGCTAAATTAGGGAGTTCCTGGGCAAGGGTCTGAAGTGACTGCTCTTTCCATTCTTGGAAGTCTGCTTCTGGATTCAATTCAAAAGGATCATCATCTTTTCATGTCAGTGTTTCATATAGATGCCCAGCTATTAGACTGTAGTTAGGGATCCAGATGCAGCAAACCTTGGCCTCCCCAGGAACCCCTAAGCTGTCTTCTAGTTTTAGAAGAGATAAGGCCGCAAATGGCTTCTTCCCTTTCCTGGGATGGGCTTCTCCGAACATCTGTGAGAATGAAGCCCAGGCAGGTCACCTTAGCCTGGGACATTTGAGCCTTTTTCTTGGACACCTTCTATCCTTTCTTGGCTAGGGAGTTCAGAGTCGTGCTTAGTAGGGCTGGTGATCAGAATGTCATCTGCATATTGAAGGAGGGTTCCCCTTTACAGAGGTAGAACTTTCAGGTCTTTAGATAACGTTTCCCCAATGATGGTGTGGGGATTTTTGAACCATTGGGGCAGGACGGCCCAGCAGTATTGCTTTTGTTGCATGTTGTTTCCTGCCACTCACAAGCCAAAAATTCTTGTAACTCTGGGACGAATGGAATACAAAAGAAGGCATCACTAAAGTCTAATACAGAATGGCATGTCCTGGTGGATGGTAGAATGACCAGCAGGGTGTAGGAAATAGGAGCTACTGGATGTATATCCTCGCTGGCTTCACTGACTGTCCTGACATCCTTTACCAGGTCTCCAGCAGCCCACGGGGCTCTCATGGTCAGGACAAAAGCAGGATATTGAGCTCACCTGGGCGGGTCACCCCCCCCATCCCTGTAGCCCCCGGGGCTCTCGTGGTAAAGTCCCTCCCAGGTTATGGAGCTCACCTGTGCAGCTACCCAGGAGCCCATGGGGCTCTCATAGTCAGGATTTCCAAGGATACAGAGCTCCCCTGGACACGTACACTGGCAGGGCTAGGCACACAGGAACCGTGCACAAAGCCCACGTTGCAGAGAACCCCCAGCTCACCTGTCGCTCACAGCTGACACAGAGCACCTCAGAGCAGGACTTGAACTAACAAAGAGCAGCTCTGACAGGTCTGTGACCCTGGGTATCACTCTGTGTCCTCTCTCCGCCTGGTCTTCCAGACACTTCCACTGCAGCCAGGGCACCAAGCCTCTGTCTCCACCCACCATCACTCCTCTCCCTGACTCCTGGGTTCCTCTCATTAAGAGAGGGTCTTCTTGGAGTTGTTTCCCACTCATGGGCCAGATAAAATTATTAGAAAGCAAGCTGGAGTGTAAGCCCCTTGTCTATCCTGATTCTCAGGAGCCCACACCTGTTCCTTGGACCTGGTCCGCTCAGCAAGGTCAATTTTCTGCAACTGGGAGCACCTAAGGGGTGATGACTGGCTGTCTTGGGCAGCCTGACACTGCCTGGCAGCCCTCCCCAGGTGTGCCTGGGTTGAGGTCAACATAAACACCGCTCCAGGCAGCAAGAGCCCCTGCAGCTGTGCCTGACACCATATTCTCTGCCCGGTCAGCAGTCTCGTGGCTCTGCTGGTAGGAGGGAGTGAGAGGCCACGGCTTTGTAGGTGGCCCCGTGTGAGTGGGGCTCTGCCGGACATTCTGCAGGAGTTGTCAGGCTGCCACCTGCTCAAGAAGAGGATGTGTCACCCATACCTTCTGCTGGAATTTCTCCCCGGGCAGAGGTGAGGAAGGAAAAAAGCAGTGGGGGCCGGGACAGGAGGGGTATCTCAGGCAGGGAAATGGAAAGCGCGCCCGGGACCAGGACTATCCTGGCTGGCCTGCAGACACCAAGTCGGCCAGCGTGCTTTCGCTGGTGTGGCTCCACGGCCCTTCCTCTAGGCTTTCATGTCCTTGTACGTATTTCGGTGTTTTACCTGGGAAGGGTGGGAACAGTTCAGCAGCAGCTGGCCTGGGGCTCAGCTCACGTTTACTCACAGATGCCTTGTCACGGTCCCCCAGCTTTGCAATGAGGACGCTCCTTGCGGGGGGCCTGCTGGCTGAATGGGAGATGATTCCCCACCTCTGACCAAATTCAGGAAAGTGTACCACTGGAGCTAGTGCCCTGATAGGGATTTCCTCTGTATAACTGGTGGGTTCAGGTTTTTTTTTTTTTTTTTTTTTTTTTGTTCAAGTTAGATTTTATTTCTCTTTTATGTATTTATAGATATAAGCATGGAAATAATTCATTCATATAAATACATCTGTGAAGGGAACAACTTTTTTCTGTTTTATTTTTTAAAATTTTGAAATTTAATTTTATTTATGTTTTTATACAGCAGGTTATTATGAGTTTTCTATTTTATGCATATACATGTATACAGGTCAATCCCAATCTCCCAACTCATCCCACCACCACCACCCCAGGGCTTCCCCCACTTGGTGTCCATACTTTTGTTCGCTACCTCTCTGTCTCTATATCTGCCCTGCAAACCGGTTCATCTGTACCATTTTTCTAGGTTCCACATATATGCATTAATATACAATATTTGTTTTCCTCTTTCTGACTTACTTCACTCTGTATGACAGTCTCTAGATCCATCGACATCTCTACAAATGACCCAGTTTCATTCCTTTTTATGGCTGAGTAATATTCCATTTTCTATATGTACCCCATCTTTATCCATTCGTCTGTCTGTGAGCATTTAGGTTGCTTCCATTACCTGGCTATTGTAAATAGTGCTGCAATGAACATTGTGGTGAATGTGTCTTTTTGATTTAGGGTTTTCTCTGGGTATATGCCCAGAAGTGGGATTGCTGGATCATATGGTAATTCTATTTTTAGTTTTTTTAAGGAACCTCCATACTGTTCTGCATAGTGACTGTATCAATTTTCATTCCCACCAATAGTGGAAGAGGGTTCCTTTGTCCACACCCTCCCCAGAATTTGTTGTTTGTAGATTTTCTGATGATGCCGATTCTAACAGGTGTGAGGTGATACCTCATTGTAGTTTTGATTTGCATTTCTCTAATAATTAGTGATGTTGAGCAGCTTTTCATGTGGGTCTTGGCCATCTCTGTGTCTTCTTTGAAGAAACGTCTATTTAGATCTTCTGCCCATTTTTGTATTGGGTTGTTTGTTTTTTTAATATTAAGCTGCATGAGCTGTTTATATATATTGGAGATTAAACCTCTGTCCATTGATTCGTTTGCAAATATTTTCGCCCATTCTGAGGGTTGCCTTTTTCCATTCCCATTTTTTTAACAAAAAAAGAAAGAAAAAGAAGCAGAACACTAATATGCGTAAAATATGCCTTTTGAAACTGTCGTTTTGAAATATGGACGTCTTTTGAATTTTTTGGTCGATATATGACCGCAGGATTTGTTTTCAGGGCAGGTGTCATTTACAGGCCTGCAATGATTTTGAATATCAACTGACCATTAGCGCTGGGATTAAAGCTGCTGTTGTGTGAAACGGCCACAAGGTGGCAGCAGTTCTCCCTTACCAAATCTGGTTACTAGGGCAACAGAGCCTCAATGGAAGTCGTGTTCTAAGTTGTCATTTAGAATGGAATGTGCCAGGAGAAAGCCCCTTAAGTTTGTCTCACTACTTGTTCGCTTTTTAAATTTAATTTTTAAATTTTTTATCACAGCAAGTTTGATTACAATGTTTGGCTTGTTGTAGGTGTGCAAGATGTGGTTCTTTTACACATATACATATGTCTGTTCTTCCTTGGATCCTTTTCCCATGTACGTTATGACAGAATGTTCAGTAGTCTTCTCTTGGTATTCCGTAGGTCTTTGGTGATTATATATTTCACCTGTGTTTGTATATGTCTGTTAACCCCAATATCCTAATGTATCCAATCCTCACACCTTTCTATTGGTGAACCATAAGTTGTTTAATGAATCTGTGATTGCCCTTCTCTGTGGAAATATCTTCACTGGTATCAATTTTTAGGTAACACCTATAAGTGATATCATACGATATTTGTCTTTCTCTTTCTGACTTACTACAAGTCACGTGATTACTTCTAGACTCATCTATGGTGCTGCAAATGGCATTGTGTCCTTTTTTTCATTGGCTAATGTTCTGTCTGTACATGTAGCACTTCTTTCTTCTTTGTCCGCTCATCTGTTGATGGACTTTTTGGTTGCTTCCATGTCATGGCTATTGTAATGCAGCGGCAATGCACATTTGCCTGCCTGTGTCTTTCCAATTCTGTCTTCTTAGGTTATAGGCCCAGGAGTGGGACTCCTGGATTATATGGTAGCAAAATGTTTACCTTGTAGAGGCACCTCCATTCTGTTCTCATTAGTGGCTCTTACCAGGTTTCATCCCACTTAAAGTTGAGGGTATGCACTTCTCCACAACACCTTCAGCATTTTTCCTTTGTAGTTTTTTTTGCTGATGTTTGTTCTGACTAGTGTCAGCTGATACCACTTTGTGGTTGGATTTGCATGCGTCTCATAATCCCTTGAAATTGGGCTTTCTGACATATCCTTTTTTTCTTCAAACTGTGAGTACATCTTACCTCTTCAAATTGTTTTCATGAAGTATATGTGACATTTAGAAATATTTTGGCATTACCTCCCTTAAGACATTTTGAGGGCAGGTTTCATTTACAGCCCTCCAGTACTGGTGCATATGAAGTGACCCTTAGCGCAGGTTTTAAAGGAACTGTTGCAGGTAACGGCCAGAGGGCGGCAGCATTTCTGCTTTTCCCAATCTGGTAACTAGGGAAACAGACCATCCCGACAGTGGTGTTCCTCGGTTAAATATTAGAGTGGAATGTGCCCCCGAAAGCTGATGTCTCCTTACTTACGTTTGTCTTATAAATTGAATTTATATTTTTTTATTGGAGTGATATTCCATTTTGTACATGGACCATTTCTTCTTTGTGCATTCCTCTGTTGATGGAGATTTTCGTAGCTTCCACGTGTTGGCTATGGTAAATATTGCTGGAGTGCAGGATTGCCAGCCTGTGTCTTTCTTTTTTTCCTGCGGTATGTGGACCTCTCACTGCCGTGGACCCTCCCATTGCAGAGCACAGGCTCCGGACGCTCAGGCCCAGTAGCCATTGCTCACGGGACCAGCTGCTCCACGGCATGTGGGATCTTCCCCACCCGGGGCATGAACCCGTGTCCCCTGCATTGGCAGGTGGAATCTCATCCACTGAGCCACCAGTGAAGCCCAGCCTGTGTCTTTTTGATTCTCATCCCCTCAAGCGATAGGCCCAGCAGTGGGTATGCCTGATTGAATGGTAGCTCAGTATTTACCTTTACAAGGCACCGTGTCATTTTTGTTTTCATTACTGGCTCTTACCATGTCCCACGTTGAACCAATTTTGGCATTTCTCCAAAACCCCTTCAGCATTTATTGTTTGCAGAATTTTTTGATGGCCATTCTGACTGGTGTGAGCTGATAGGTTTTTGTAATTTGGATTTGCATATCTTTAATTATTCCTAATGTTCAGCATTTTTCCATGCCTTTTTAAATTTCTGGTACAGAAAAACAGAAAAAAACGGAGAGTACAATTAACCTCTTGAAATTGTCTTCTTGGATGGTTGCCCTCTTTTGAAATTTTTGGTCAATTTTCGACCCCAGGATTGTTTTTGAGGGCAGGTGTCATTTACAGGCTGCAATCAGTGTGAATATTTAGTGACCATTAGCACTGGGTTGAAAGCTGCTGTTGTGGGAAACGGCCACAAGGCGGCAGCATTTCTCCATTCCCAAATCTGGTTACTAGGGCAGCAGAGCCTTTCTGGGACTAATGGAATACAGAAGAAGGCATCATTGAAGTCTAATACAGAATACCATGTCCTGGTGGATGGTAGAATGACCAGCAGGGTGTAGGAATTAGGAACTACTGGATGTATATCCTCGGTGGCTTCACTGACTTTCCTGAAATCCTTTACCAGGTTCCCAGCAGCCCTCGGGTCTCTCGTGGTCAGGGCAATCCAAGGATATGGAGCTCACCTGGGCAGGCCTCCCCCTTGCCCGCAGACCATGCGGTTCTCGTGGTCAGGCCCCTCCTAGGATATGGGGCTCACCTGGGTAGGTCTCCAACAGCCTACAGGGCTCTCATGGTCAGGCCACTCCCAGGTTATGGAGCTCACCTGTGCAACTAACCAGCAGCCCATGAGGCTCTCGTGGTCAGGCCCCTCCCAGGATACGGAGCTCCTCTGGGCAGATACCCCGGCAGGGCTGGGCACACAGGAACCGTGCACATAGCCCTCATTGCAGAGCACCCCAGATCACCCCAGATCACCTGTCACTCAGAGCTGACACAGAGCACCTCAGAGCAGGTCTTGAAGTAACAAACAGCAGCTCCGACAGGTCTGTGACCCTGGGCATCACTCTGTGTGGCTTCCCTCTGCCTGGTTTTCCTGAGACATCCAGGGCACCAGGTCTCTGTCTCCACCCATCACCCCTCCTCTCCCTGAGTCCTGGATTCCTCTCATTAGGAGAGGGTCTTCTTGAAGTTGTCTCCCACTCATGGGCCAGATAAAATGATTAGAAAACAAGCCAGAGCTGCAGCCCCTTGCGTATCCTGACTCTCAGGAGCCTACACCTGTTCCTTGGACCCGGCCGGTTCAGTGAGGTCCATTTTCTGCAGTGTGAGTCCCTGAGGGGTGAGGATTGGCTGACCTGGGCAGCCTGTCCCTGCCGGCCAGCCCTCCCCAGGTGTGCCTGGGTTGAGGTCAATAAAACAACGCACCAGTCAGCAAGTCCCCTGCAGCTGTGGCTGACGCCATATTCTCTGCCCCGTCAGCAGTCTCGGGGCTGTGCTGGTGGGAGGCAGTGAGGGGCCACGGCTTTGTGGGTGGCCCGGTGTGAGTGGGGCTCTGCTGAACTTTCTGCAGGAGTTGTCAGGCTGCCACCTGCTCAAGAAGAGGATGTGTCACCCATACCTTCTGCTGGAATTTCTCCCCGGGCAGAGGTGAGGAAGGAAAAAAGCAGTGGGGGCCGGGACAGGAGAGGTGTCTCAGGCAGGGAAATGGAAAGTTTCCAGAAGAGCGCCCGGGGCCAGGACCATCCTGGCTGGCCTGCAGGCACCAGGTCAGCCTGCGTGATGGCGCTGGTGTGGCACCACGGCCCTTCCTCTAGGCTTTCAAGTCCTTGTACATATTCAGGTGTTTTACCTGGGAAGGGTGGGAACAGTTCAGCAGCAGCTGGCCTGGGGCTCAGCTCACGTTTACTCACAGACGTCTCTGCACGGTCCCCCAGCTTTGCAATGAAGACGCTCCTTGCAGGGGGGTTGCTGGCTGCATGTGAGATGATTCCCCACCTCTCGCCAACTTGAGAATTGTTTACCGCTGGAGCAAGTGCCCTGATAGAGTTTTCCTCTGTGTAACTGGTGGGTTCTGGTTTTTTTCTTTTTTTCTTTTTTGGTTCAAGTTAGATTTTATTCCTCTTTTATGTATTTATAGATATAAGCATGGAAATAATTCATTCATATAAATACATCTGTGTGAAGGGAAAAACTTTTTTCTCTTTTATTTTTAAATTACATTTTAAAAAATTTTGAACTTTAATTATATTTTTTTATATAGCACGTTATTATTAGTTATCTATTTTATACATATACATGTATACAGGTCAATCCCAATCTCCCAACTCATCCCACCACCACCACCCCATGGCTTCCCCCCTTGATGTCCATACATTTGTTCTCTACCTCTGTGTCTCTATTTCTGCCCTCCAAACCGGTTCATCTGTACCATTTTTCTAGGTTCCACATATATGCATTAATATACAATATTTGTTTTTCTCTTTCTGACTTACTTCACTCTGTATGACAGTCTCTAGATCCATCGACATCTCTACAAATGACCCAGTTTCATTCCTTTTTATGGCTGAGTAATATTCCATTTTCTATATGTATCCCATCTTTATCCATTCGTCTGTCTGTGGGCATTTAGGTTGCTTCCATTATCTGACAATTGTAAATAGTGCTTCAATGAACAATGCGTTGAATGTATCTTTTTGATTTATGGTTTTCTCTGGGTATATGCCCAGTAGTGGGATTGCTGGGTTATATGGTAATTCTACTTTTAGTTTTTTCCACAAGTTTGCTTCAGGATCTATACTTGTTCTGGGGGTGCAGGCGGAGACTTTGGTTAATTCTTCTTCCTGACGGGAAATTAGAGTGACATGTGCCCGTCCAAATGCCTACAGCTTGGCTCTCATTGGTTCCCCCTCTTCCCTTTCATCCTCCGCACAAGTTGCAAACTGTGTGAAACAGGAGTTTAAAGGCACTGACTCCACAAGTTGGAAGATTGAGAGTAAAGTGCCTGCAATGTCGAACCCGAGCACCAGGAGAGGAAAAATGAGGAGCGTTTTAGAAATCTTTCCTGATTACACGGTGTCCCATCCTGTGGGTTTCCCATGCATGATTTAACTGTACTAACATTCCCTTAAACGTGGAGAGTAGCCATGGCATGGGTGGCATGCATTATTGCTTAAAAGGTGTACATTTGCTCACCCAACCTCACCAATCCTCTCAGCCCCAAGTGTCCAGCCTTTTGTCTCATCCAGGTTTGGGTGTAGATGGGGTCAATCCAGGCTGCATCAGAGCCCCTGAACGAAATGTGTAAGAATTTCACTGTTTTTGTGATTTGTTTTTGAAATTCCTTTTTATAGTGGGTTTGAGCTGATTTTCACTGCCGTGTTTATGCCGCTCTAGGCACACTTGATTCCCTTACGGAGACATATCAGTACATAGGTTTTAAGATTCTTACTAGTCAGGTATATTCCTCTGCATGGAATAGGGGGTGTTGAGTACAGTTCACTGAGCAAGGAGTAGGTCTTTTCTATTACATATTTGGTTTATGGAACGGTACCTGTGCTAATATCAAACTCTGGTTTTATGAAACACCCCACCTCACCTA
Organism: Mesoplodon bidens; assembly: GCF_964165515.1. Lineage (NCBI taxonomy): Eukaryota > Metazoa > Chordata > Mammalia > Artiodactyla > Ziphiidae > Mesoplodon > Mesoplodon bidens. The sequence continues at coordinate 156,454,627 of NC_138160.1, read as the reverse complement.
TCCCCTTGAGCAGACATAGGAGTGTTTTCTAAATGTGAGACTCTGTTCTGTTTTCTAATTTAGTTCATGTGTATCCTTTTACATTCCCTTCATAAGCGATGTCTTATGATAAGTTTCTTTTTCTGTGTGACTTATTTCACTTAGAATTATCGTACCTAAATCCACCCATTATGCTGCCACTGGCCTTATGACATTGATTTCATGGCTGAGGGATATTCCATCATACGAAAGTACCACAACTTCTTTATCCATTTTCGTCTTTCCTGCGATATTTGAGGTGTTCTGAAGTCGAGGTGCTTGTAAACAGAGCAGCCCTTAAATTTGGGGTGGCTGTGTCTTGTTGATTTTCAGGTTTCGCAAGGTATACGTTCATGAGTGAAAGTGCCCTAGGCTCTGTAGCTGAGTTGTTTAGTTGTTTTTGGGAAACACCATGCACTTCTCCAGAGTGGCTGCTGGCAATTTTCCTCCCTCCCATCTGCATAAGAAGGTTCCCTGTTCTCCAAGGCCAGCTTTTCTGGTTTTTACAATTTTTTCAGATGTCCTTTTTGACCGGAGGGAAGCGAGACTTCTTTTTAGTTTGTATTTGCATTGCCCGCTTGCCTGGTTGGCCACAAAGTGTATATGCGTTTTTTCCTGAATATGTTCTGGAAAACTCGCATACACACTTTTTGGACAAGTGCATCATTTTGGAAGTTCTGCCGATATGCACGTGCTTTAAAGGCGATTCCAATCAAACTCCTTATGTCTGTTTCCTGGAATTCTACCTCGCTTTCAAGTCCTTGCCCTAGCTAAACTGCGAAATAAACGTTATGCCTAACCTAAAGGTAAGCCAAAGTGTTTCCCATATGCAAAGTTGGTTGTGCAGCCATCTCCTTGAACCCTGACTCGATAGAGTGCTTTAACTCCTCTAAGGCTTTCGGAAGGCTTAAGAGAGTCTTGTATGAATTCCCTAAGTGGCCCAGAGAAAAACCACCGGGGCTCCAATTCAGTTTGGGGACTCCTGCTCGATGTCTCTCTAACTGATATGGAAACTAGACTTCAGGTCCAGCCGGAAATAAAGTAGAGATTTACCCAGGTCATTGTTAGGCATTTGGAACATCCAAAGTCACCTAGGCCTACTGAAGCCATTTAGAGGAGTATGCCATTCACCACATGCAGAACACACTGCATCCAAAAGTTTCATCGCAGAAGGCCGAATTGTGTTCCAAGTGTCTCCTTTAGCTTGTCAGAGAACATAGGTATATGTGCTGTGTAGTTCAGTTTGTAATTGAGAAGCCTGGAAAAAGGCAGTATTTTCCCCATTTGAAATGTAGATAATGGCAGCCTCAAGGCTGACTGAAAGACATTGCTGTTACCCGTCTTCTACTCACTTCTAGGAATGCCTCAGGGAAGAAAGTGAGATTTCTCCTGCGAAAACAGGTGGTCTGCAGTGCCTTGCTGGGAGCTCATCCCACGCTTGCCCTAGCTAAATTGTGAAGTAAACGTGAGCCCTAGCCGCAAGGTAAGCACGAGTGTTTCCCATCAGCAAAGTTTTGTGTGCAGCCATCTCCATGAACCCTGAGTCGATAGAGTGCTTTAACTCCTCTACAGCTTTCCGTAGGCCCAAGAGAGTCGCGTATGAATTCCCTTCTGAAGGAGAGCGTGTGTGCTGTGAGTCCCCTTTTTGTTTTCCAAACAACATAACACAGAATAGACTGTTGGGGTCAACTCTTTCTATGCAGAGGGAAGGGCCGTGAACTGGTTCTCGCTTGCATAGCTTGATTTCTACAGCTGTAGAGCAGCCCCAGGACAACGATTTTGCCAGAAACACATTCAACGTGGCTCTCCCTCTGTGGAGGCCCTCTGAACTGCACTGAAAGAATCCCTGAGTCTAAAGTGCATCCTGGCAACTCTTACCTGTCATCTCTCTATTTTGACGCAAGATACACTTTAGTTCCAGCCTGAAAGAAAATACAGAAAAACTGGTAAAATTGTGAAGCATTGGGACGATCCAAAGTCACCTAGGCCTGACTAAGTCATTAAGTGGGTAATGCTATTCTTGGCATGCAAAACACCCCGTGTCCAAAGAAGTGTAATCATAGAAAGGCCCAGTGTGGCTGAAAGTCTCCAGTAGTCAGTCAGAGAGTGCTGGTCAATGCGCTGTGGGGTCAAGTTGGCAATTGGAGAATGTGGGAGATGCCCGAGTTTCCCCCTTTGGAAAGCCACTTTGTTGCAGCTTCCAAGCTGCCTGAAAACCACAGCACCAGGATACTATTCACTCCAAAAGTGCCTGTGAGGAGCAGTGAGTTTTTATAAAAGAAACCCGGTGCATGTGATTCCTTCCTGGGAGATCACCCCAGAGCATACTGTAGCTAAAGTGCCAACTAAATGTGACCTCTAGTCTCGAGGTAAGGTGCACATTTTCCCATTACCAGAGATAGGGGTGCTCCAGTTTCCAGGAAGCCTTAGTCAATGGAAGGCTTTAACTTTAGTATGCCTCATAGCACTAAATACTCTCACATGGGCACTTCTTTCCAAGGAAGTACACAGTGTACCAAAAGCCTTCTGAGCACAATCAAGGGATACACAGCTCTGGGAATATCCCTCACTATGCAGTTGGAAGGGCCGGGAACTAATTTGTTCTCTATGACTAGCATTCCACAGCTTTGAAACAGCCTCAGGAACATGGTTCTTGGCAGGCTTTCTTTCCATGCGGGTCTGCCACGTTGAGGAAAGCTACGCTGCCCTGAAAGAAACCACCGGGGCTTCAATTCAGTTTGGGGACTCCTGCTCAACGTCTCTCTAATTGATGCGGAAACTAGATTTTAGGTCCAGCCCGAAATAGAGATTTACACTGAGCATTTCTAGGCATTTGGAGCATCCAAAGTCACCTAGGCCTACTGAGGGCATTTAGAGGATTATGCCATTCACCACATGCAGAACACACTGCATCCAAAAGTTTCATCGCAGAAGGCCGAAGTGTGTTCCAAGGGTCTCTTTGGATTGTCAGAGAAGATAGGTATATGTGCTGTGTGATCCAGTTTGTAATTGAGAAGCCTGGAAAAAGGCAGTATTTTCCCCGTTTGAAAGGTAAATAGTGGCAGCCTCAAGGGTGACTGAAAGACATTGATGCTACCCGTCTTCTACTCACTTCTAGGAATGCCTCATTAAAGAAAGTGAGTTTTCTCCTACGAATCCAGGTGGTTTCTAGTGTCTTGCTAGGAGCTCATCCCATGCTTGCCCTAGCTAAAGTGTGAAATAAACTTGACACCTAGCTTCAAGGTAGGAAAAAGTGTTTCCCATCAGCAAAGTTTTGTGTGGAGCCATCTACATGAACCCTGAGTCGATAGAGTGCTTTAACTCCTCTACAGCTTTCCATAGGCCTAAGAGTCACGTATGAATTCCCTTCTGAGGGAGAGCGTGTGTGCTGTGAGTCCCCTTTTTATTTTCCAGGCAACATAACACAGAATAGACTGTTGGGGTCAACTCTTTCTATGCAGAGGGAAGGACAATGAACTGATTCTCGCTTGCATAGCTTGATTTCTACAGATTTAAATCAGCCCAGGACAAAGTTTTCGCCATTATTACATTCAAGGTGGCTCTCCCTCTCTGGAGGCCCTCTAAACTGCACAGAACGAATCCCTGAAACTAAAGTGCATCCAGGGAACTCTTACCTGTCATCTTTCTATTGTGATGCAGGGTACACTGTAGGTCCAGCCTGAAAGAAAATACAGAAAAACTGGTAAAATTATGAGGCATTTGGACGACCCAAAGTCACCTAGGCCTGACTAAGTCATTAAGTGGGTAATGCTATTCATGGCACGCAAAACACCCCGCTTCCAAAGATGTGTGATCATAGAAAGACCCAGTGTGGCTGAAAGCCTCCCGTAGTCAGTCAGAGAGTGCTGGTCAATGCGCTGTGGGGTCAAGTTGGTAATTGGAGAATGTGGGAAAAGCCCGACAATCCCCCTTTGGAAAGCATCTTCGTTGTAGCTTCCAAGCCGCCCAAAAACCACTCACCAGGATACTATTCACTCCACAGATGCCTCTGAGGAGCAGTGAGTTTTTCCAAAAGAAACCAGGTGCTTGCGATTCCTTCCTGGGAGCTCACCCCAGGAGCATACTGTCGCTCAAGTGCCAACTAAATGTGACCTCTAGTCTCGAGGTAAGGTGCACATTTTCCCATTACCAGAGATAGGTGTGCACCAGTTTCCAGGAGGTCTTGGTTAATGGACGGCTTTAGCATTAGTAGGCCTCACAACGCTCAAGACTCTCACGTGGGCACTTCTTTCCAAGGAAATACACTGTGTACATAAAGCCTTCTGAGCACAATCAAAGGATACACAGCTCTGGGAATATCCCTCACTATGCAGATGGAAGGGCCAGGAACTAAGGTGATCTCTATGGCTAGTGTTCCACAGCTTTGAAACAGCCCCAGGAACGCGGTTCTTGGCAGGCTTTCTTTCAATGCGGGTCAGCACTGATTCACAGCTGAGGAGCTTGTGGAAGAGGTAGAGCTCCCCAGGCCCAGTGGTCTTCCTGTAGCTGGCTGGAGCAGCCACTTCTATGGGCCGTTTGTCCTGGTTTTCCCTGTTTGTCTTGCTCCACTTGGCTTAAAAATTTTTGTTCCTTTTCCCTGGCCCACCAGGGTCTGTTCCCCAGTACTTTGCTGCTTGGCCCCTCAGTGGTTCCTCAGAGGAGCATTGCAGGACACCATCAGAGTCCAGCTTTGCCCTTGAGGGAGCCCAGGGTGCTGCTCCTTTGGGCCCATTCCCCCACCAAGTCAGTTCTCTCTAGAGAGGCAATGTTCCATTCTTATCGACTTTCTGTCAGATGGGCCCCTAGAAGTCACGTGGCTTGAGGTTGTTAGTCTGGCCTACCCCAGTGGTGAGGATCCTTGCAACAGAAGAGGGATGCTTTGGACCAGTTTTCCTCCAGGCAGGAGCAAGCAGGACACCCACTGCTGCTAGAGTTGCCTCTTCCCACCTTCTCCATTTTAATTGGGCCCTGGTCCATCTTTCTTGGAATCTGTATATTCTCTCTCTCTCTCTCTGAACATTTGGTACCACATGAACACTCAGTTGATGAACAAAGTCATATATGTCACATACATATAGTCACATATTTATATGTCATATATATTTATAGGTAAAGTCATATATAATGTAATATATATTATGTGTAGACTATATATTATATAATGTAACTTTTAAGAATACACAGTGTATATACATTATATATTACATATGTATAATATACTATATATGTGTGTCTAATTAGTATGTGATTATAATGTATAATATCAATATATAATATTGATCATATTGCATGTACATATTACATATTCATATGTAATATGTATAACAGTGCATAGTACATTTTTATAGCATATACATATACATGTTTAATACATTATGTATAGATTATGTATTTTTTAAATTTTACATATGTTATTTTATTAGAATTATAACATTTGTTATTTTTCTCACATATTCATTGATTTTATTTGTATTTATTGATTTATTGGAATATAGTTGCTTTACAATATTGTGTTAGTTTCTGCTGTACAGGGAAGTGAATCAGCTATATGTATACATATATCCCCTCTTTCTTGGATTTCCTTCACTTTTAGGTCACCAAAGAGCATTAAGTAGAGTTCCCAGTGCCATACATTAGTTATCTATTTTTTCATTAGTTATCTAGTTTTATCTATTTTATACATATTAGTGTATATGTCAATCCCAGTCTCCCAATTCATCCCACTCACCCTCCCCCTTGGTGTCCATACGTTTGTTCTCTACATCGGTGTCTCTGTTTCTGCCTTGCAAGCAGGTTCATCTGTACCATTTTTCCAGATTCCACATGTATGCTTTAATAGACGCTATTTGTTTTTCTCTTTCTGACTTACTTCACTCTGTATGACGGTCTCTAGGTCTATCTACATCTGTACAAATGACCCAATTTCATTCCTTTTTATGGCTGAGTAATATGCCATTGTATATATGTACATCTTCTTTATCCATTCATTTATAATATTACATTACATTACATATAATAATATATCTTGAATACATATATGACTTTTTGCTAATTTATCAACTATTCCTAACTTTGCTCTTTGAATTCACAGTGGAGGAAGAATTGGCTTGTATGAGTGGCCATACTTTTAACTTTTCAGGTTTTCTGTGGCCCAGCTGGGAAATCTGGAACCACTTTACCCCTCTAGATGCTGAGTCCTGATTTCTGTGTTTTGGAAAGGCACTTGCCTTTTCTCTCTCTGCTGGTCACCTGCCTACCTGACCTCACTATGGGCTGGATCATGCCTAGTGTATGTTAGGAAATGACTTGTGACAACTTTAGTCTTTGAAAAGAATTTTAAATATGATATAATTTTAGACTTACAGGATAGTACAGAGATCCCTAACTAGTCTTCATCTAGCTTCTCCTAAAGTTAACATCTTACAGAGCAGTTATTGAAACCAGGTAATTAACACTGTTACAATGCTATTAGCTAAACTTCAGACTTTAATGGGATTTCTCCATTTTTCAAGTAAAATTTTCTCCCTGTACCTGTATCAGTCCAGAATCCCACATTTCATTTAGTTGTCATGTCTCCTTAGTCTCCTCCAAAGTGTGACCATTTTTCTATCTTAAGATCTTTTGTGACCTACATACATTTGAAGAGTACCAGTTAGGTATTTTGTAGAATTTTCTCCAATTTGGATTTGTCTGCTGTTTTCTCATGAGTACATTGAGGTTATGGATTTTCAAGAAAAAATCCCACGTAGGTGATGTATCCTTCTCAGCATATGGGAAATATTCATCTTGATCACCTGATTAAGGTGGAATCTGCCAGCGTTCTCCACTGAGTAGTTACTATTTCTCCCTATGTAATACATATTTAAGTGCGTCATACTTTGATGCTATACACAAATCTCCTGTTTATCCTTAAACTTTCACCACTAATTTTGCCATCACCAGTGGATCTTGCCTGCAGCAATTATCAGTGTGGTGTTCTAATGGTGATTTTCTGCCTCTCTTGTTCTTCTACATTTAATTAGAATTCTTCTCTAAGGAAGAGTTCTCTGCATTTATTTATTTATTCAGTCATTTATATCTGTATGGACCCATCAATATTTATTTTTTTACTTGGGCTATATCTATTATTATCCCTGTTAATTTTTCTGCTCAAATTGTCCCAGATTTGACCATTTTGAATTCTCTCAGATCAGATACTGGGTCCTTTTAACATGGCTGCATCTTCCTCCCCACTTTTCCCAAGGATTTATTTACTGTCTAGCCCCACAAGATGCTCCAGGGTTATCTTGTATTTTACCTGCCCCAGTTCTGGAGTCGACTACTTTTCCAAGGAGCTTTGGTTCCTTTTATTGGAGAAGGAATTTAGAAAACAAAATCTGGGCATTTCGGTGTGCTCATGGCTACTAGGGAGTATTTTTTTTTTGCTAGGTCCTCTCAGCAGACAGAACTGGAAACATATGTTCCCATTTACACACACTTACATATATTTCTGTATTTCTCTATCCTTCTGTGGGTGTGTATGCATCTGTGTGTGTGTGTGTGTGTGTGTAAATGAGCTCACACTGATACCTCAGACTCTTATATAGTGTAGAACCAGGGTTCATTTTAGAAATGTTACCCTTTGCTTGTGTGTAACTTCTTCAACAGTTTCTCCAGAGAAACCTGCTTTAATTATCTACAGTATGTTTACTTATTTGTTCAATTAAGAATGCATATAGTTTCACAATTTCCAACCCTGTGAGCAACTTACCAAAGTGTTTGTGTAGAATTCTTTCTGTATTTAGCCTTGCAGCATCCAGGCAAACACTGCTTTTAAAAGTTACTTGGTTTAGCTCCTTTCAGCAACCCTGCAGCGAGGCTATGTAATCAATTTGTACCACACTTAGATTCATTTGTCATAGTCTGCATTCCATTTTGGGTTCCTCCAACCACCTGGTTGATTTTTATTTGCAAAGTAAAACACTCTTTGTGGAATAAAGTTTGCTTGCATTTTCTGAGTATTTTTGTGTCTGTATTTATGAGCGATGCTGGTCTGAAATTTGTTTTCTTGTGATGCCTTTGTCTGGTTTTGGTATCAGGTTAATACTGCCCATGCAAAATGAGTTTGGAAAGCTTCCTTCACTCCTCTACTTGTGGAAGAATTTGTAAAAGGATTGGTACAAATTATTCTTTAAATATTTGGGAGGATTCACCAATGAAGCCATTTGGCTCTGGGTTTTTCTTTATGGGAAAATTTTCATTTACTAATTCAGTCTCCTGTTAGAGGTCTAAGCTTTTCTAATTCTACTTGAGTCAGTTTCAATAATTTGTGGCTTTCTGGGGACTTTGCCTACTTCATGTAAGTCATAGAATTTGTTGGCATGAAATTGTGGTATTTTCTTATAGTTCTTATATCGCTAAGGTAGGAGATGATATACTTTCCTCAATTCCTAATTGCTTTCACTGTTTGATATTATGTGGGGCTGGGAGATCTCTTGTGGACCACGATCCTGAACTTGGCGATCCCACCTCAGAGGCACCGACCTGACACCCAGCTGGAGCAGCAAGACCCTGTTAGCCACACGGCTCAGAAGAAAAGGGAGAGAAAATACATACATAAATTAATTAATTAATTAATTAAAAAGAAATATAGTTATTAAAATAAAAATTAAAATATTATTAAAATTTAAAAAGTAATTAAAAAATAGAAAAAAAGAAATAAAGAAGAGAGGAAACAAACCAGAAAATAAATCCAAAAATAATAACAAGTGCTAAAAACTATACTAAAAAGAACCGAAAAAACAGACAGACAGAACCCTAGGACAAATGTTACAACAAAGCTATACAGAGAAAATCACACAAAGAACTATACAGATACACATTCACAAAAAGAGAAAAAGGAAAAAATATACATATATACATATAAACATATAAAAAAGGGAAGAGAGCAACCAAATCAATAAAGAAATCTACCAGTGATAATACTAAATACTAAACTAAGATAAACATAAAACCAAAAACTAGTCAGTGTCATACAGCAAACACCAAGTCTACAGTTGCTCCAAAAGTCCACCACCTCAATATTGAGATGATTCATTGTCTATTCAGGTATGGCACAGATGCAGGGTACATCAAGATGATTGTGGAGATTTAATCCACAAGGCTGCTGGGAGAAATTTCCCTTTCTCTTCTTTGTTTGCACAGCTCCTGGGGTTCAGCTTTGGATTTGGCCCCGCCTCTGAGTGTAGGTCGCCTGAGGGCATCTGTTCCCTTTTGGGAAGTCTGAGGTCTTCTGGCAGCATTCAGTAAGTGTTCTGTAGGAGTTCCACATGTAGATGTATTTCTGATGTATTTGTGGGGAGGAAGGGGATCTCCATGTCTTACTCCTCCACCATCTTGAAGGTCTCTGGCACTTGGATAGGTACAAAGTTTTTGGATTGATACATTAATCACCTCACCACTTTGATATTAAGCACTGTAAGTTTTGAGTCTGTTGGGCAATGCATCTTCAAGGATAAGCTTTTCTGTTCTTGTTTCAGGGTCAGTCATTCAAATGTGTACTTGTACACTCCAGTATGTGTCTTGGGTGAGGTATTGATCCTCTGTTTACTTACAGATAAAATGGAGATAATATAAGTGAGAGTTAAACTGTGTTTATATAAGTCCTCTATGATGTCAAGTGCTTTGCATTTATTATCCCTTTTATTCTTCTTCATGTAATCACAACTATTTTTGTCTTTTACAGATGATGGAGCTAAGACCTGAGCAGTCAAATAACTTGAGAATGGTGACATCATGACTCATCTGCATAGGAGCTGACCCTCAAACACGGGCACCTAGGCTTTACCCTGTTCTTGTAGTGCAATATCACATTCCATGTAGGCTCAGTTTTATACATAAATAAGATAATCATAAACATAAATAAGATAAATAAGATTAAAAAAGTGCTAACTGTCATGTGTGACATATATTTAAGGGATTGGTACATTTTATCTCTTCTTATGACTACTTCCACCCTCTGTTGACTACATCTGTCCCCCCTTAGAGAATCCTCCTGCTTCACTTGACTGTCATGAGAATGCTCATGTTTCAGCTCAGGTGCTGGCACAGGACGCTCCTCAACCCTTCATATCCCAAGGAGCCACAAGCAGTTCCAGTTTCCATGCAAAGCTTGAGGGAAGCACCCCTTCCTCCTTCCGGAACACTCTCTGTGTCGTGCCACTGAAGCGCCTGTGTGTGCAGAGCATCATGAAACCCCTCGTCAGTGGCACCATCAACTTCAACCTCTGACCTCCCTCTCTACATAAGCGCTCAAGTCAGATACATGAGACCAGGTCAAGGACAGATGCCAATCCACTGTCCTGCACACACACTCCTCCTTCTCTCTTGTTTCTTTTCCCCTCAGATTTCACCTGTCTTCCCATGCCACTTCCAGCCACTCATCTTCTCCATCACCAGCTTTATCAAATCCAATTTAGTTTCCTATTCTAGAATAGTGAGAGCCGGGGCAGAGCTTCAACTGTTTAAGAGAATAGGGGCCTGAGACCTGAATCAGAGATAAGTCCTAAATGAGGAGGAGAAGGCTGAGGCAAGAAGGGACATTAACACTGGAGCAGAGGGCTCTGTGAGGCCAGTGCCAGAGGAAGACTACACTGTTCTAGATTGGGACAGGGAAAGAGAACCTAGTGTTAGGTGGAGAGAAAAGTGATCCCACCCTAACCATCCCGTATGGGCCCCTTCATGGAGCCCATGGAGGAGGAGGAATTCCCACAGCAGACTGCCCTGGGAGAGAGTCACTGATTGTGGAATGATAGACACTGGACAGGCAAAATATGACCCTTGCTGCTTAGGGTTGAAGCCTGGCATTTGTTTCCTACAGCCGATGCTGAGCATCAGGGGATGGCAGCACCAGGGTACTAAGAAGGTTGGCTATGGTCAAGACGCCTTTTCCTTCCCCTATCAAAGGTCACACAGATACACAGCAGGCTGGCTCAGGGCCTCAAGGTATGATAGGTGATTCAGGGGACACGTGCCAAATTTCACAGGCTTAAGTGCAAGGGGAGTGTCTAGCATAACTTAAGAGACCATGGGCTTATGGAGCGGCAGCCTCCTGGATGAGACAAGTGCTGACCTGGGGTAGGCACATCCACTGCTTCCACTTCAGCATGGTCTGCTGCAAAGATGATACCCTGACCACGTATGTGAGACTCTTCTCTCAGAGGCCATAGGTTTATTGTCAGAGATATTTGCAGTTTGTGTTTTGTATTCTATTTTGCCTCTTGTGGCCATAAAAGGCAGGGTCTGCCTCTTTCCTACAGATGTGGATATCATTTGTATTCATCATCTTGTAAATGAAGGTGTCCACAGACAAGTGACTGGATATGGAAAGGTGGACAGGAGCCAGGCAGAAAACGGAAGCCATGATTCTTTCCCTATTAGATCAGTGGGGTCAAAAGAGGTGGGTACCCCTTCTTTGTAAATGCAGTTAAAAGTCTTTTTCCCTCCACTCCCTGCCTTTATCCAATATTAATGATATTCTCCTATGAATGTACATGTATAAACATAAATGGCACACAGAAAAATTTGGTACCATTAGTTTTACAAAAATGGGATTATAAAATATGCACTTTTGTGTATCTTGTTTTTCTTCCTTAACAACACATCTAAGAGCTCTTCTCTGAGAGCGGATAGGGATCGTTCCTTTCAAGATCCTAATCCTCATAGTCACCTAGCCCTAGGGTATCAACCCAAACACTAACCCTAATTCTTATATCTAAAATGTGTTAACCTTGAGGCATTACCCCAACCTTAACTCCAGCCCTAACATTAGGGTCCTCCCCAGAACCCTATTCCCCAGACCCTATAAACTCTAATGCTGACTCTGAGGCCCTAATCCATGTGGAATGAAGCTGCAGTGTACTCAGTAGTTTTTAAAATTTTTATTGGAGTATAGTTGCTTTACAGTGATGCGATAGTTTCAGGTGTAGAGCAAAGTGAACCAATTATACAAATACACATATCCCTTCTTTTTCAGATTATTTTCCCATATAGATTATTACAAAGTATTGCAGATAGTTCCCCGTGCTGCACTGTAGGCCCTTATTAGTTATCTATTTTATATATAGTAGTCTGTATATATTAAGACCAATCTCCTAATTTATCATTTTCCCCCATTTTTCCACTTTGGTAGACATAAGTTTGATTTCGAGATCTGTGAGTCTGTTTCTGCTTTGTAAATAAGTTCACTTGTATCATTTGTTATTAGATTACACATATAAGTGATATCATATGATATTTGTCTTTTTCCGTCTGACTTACTTCATTTAGTATGATAATCTCTGGGTCCATCCAAGTTTACTGCAAATGGCGTTATTTCATTCAATTTAAGGCTGATAACTCCATTGTATTTATGTACCACATCTTCTTTACCCATTCCTTGGTTGATGGATATTTATGTTGCCTCCATGGCCTGGCTATTGTAACTAGTGCTGCAATGAACATTGGAGTTCATGTATCTTTTTGAATTATGGTTTTCTCCAGATATACGCCCAGAAGTAGGATTGCTGGATCATATGGTAGTTCTATATTTAATTTTTTGAAGAGCCTCCATACTGTTCTTCATAATGCTTGTTCCAATTTACATTCCCACCAACAATGCAAGAGGGGTCCCTTTTCTCCACATCCTCTCCAGCATTTATTGTTTGTAGAATTTTTGATGAATGGCCATTCTGACCAGTGTAAGGTGATACCTCATTGCAGGTTTGACTTGCATTTCTCTAATAATTAGTGATGTTGAGCATCTTTTCATGTGTTTGTTGGTCATCTGTTTGTCTTCTTTGGAGAAATG